>NW_010519893.1:32922-36661 GCF_000687285.1 Phaethon lepturus
GGGGGGGGGTCTTGTAAGCAGTAGATCTGTCCCAAATGTTGTTGCCTTTTCCATTGTGCCTCCTCCTTCCCCCACCCCTGCTTGCCCTATAGCTTGCTTTAGTCCTGAGGTACCTCTCTCCTCCTGCTCTGCATGCTGTTGTTCAGGTCCCTGGCAAGAAAACAGCAGAGGAGAAATATGAGGTGCTAAAGGAATCTGACTTAAGAGGCAAAAGCAAAGGAGACTCTTGATTTTATTCTAAGAGGGAAACCAGCAACTTCAGATATAACAAAAGGGGTTGCAAATCTTGAATGTGGATTGCAAAAGCCAGCCTCAGCATACGTAGCATGCTTGCCCTTAGGGAAAGTTAGAGCCCATGACAAGCAAAGTCAAAATTCCCAACTCCCAGTCCTCGCCTGCCTCAGGTAACAAACTTCACTGGAGCTTTCCTTTTTTTGTGTGTGCCAGACACTGGAAACCCTATTCATGACCTTTGAATCAATCCCCATTCTCCTTAAACCCAAACACTAATTCTCTGGGAGGAACTGGAGATCAAAGGCTTCCCTGCACATCTGTGTCTAGGTGAAAAAGAGCACTCACTTTGTGCTGGGATGGCAGGAAAACTATTCTTACGCTGCAATTTCCAGCGTTTGCTAAGTGCCTTCTAGGAATGCAGAACACAGAACTAATCAACACAGACGCACATATAGAGAGCAAAATAGAAAGCTGTTTCTCATCTAAACAGCTGAAATGCAGCTTAAAGCGTCAGTTACTGGCGAGTCCTTATGGAGACACCAAACTGCTATTAGCCAAGAGGGGAAAAAGTCCTTGAATGGTTTAGATAGTTTTATGATCAGTTCTTAATCCTTCATTAAAATAAACGGGAAAGCTCTGTGTTGGTCCTCTCTCTTGAACTATAAATATGCAGTATCCGCAGAGATGGATATTTTGGATTGAATAGGGCTGCTATGCACACATTCTCTGGTTCCTATATTGCAAAACCAGTTATTTAGAGATGACTCTGTGTGTGTGAGGGAGGGTGCTCCCCGCCTTTTTAAATAGACAGGGATGTGTGCTATATGGTCCAGTCAATTGTTATGAGCTACAACCTTTCAGAAAGCACTCTTTGCTCTTAGGCTCATGTGATTCGTTGCATGAGGAGTGCAAATGGTATGTAAAGTTTGCCTTTACATTGTGCCTTCAGGAAAATACCCAGACAAATAGGAGAGACATTCACAGGCACAGAAATACGTGATCTGTGCAAGCCTGTGAGTGGAGGAGTGGTGCAAGAAACACCAATAAGTAAGACGTAAGAAAAAGGAAAATCTAATAACAAAAAAAAGAAAAACTCACTTTGTGGCAAAGCAGACAAAAGCAGTAGAGAATGGAAGAGAGTTCGGCATGGTTCCAGATGCTGGTGATAAAAAGACTGGTCTTAGATACACGTGTCAGTACCAGGAGCTCTGTGTGTGAGCATGGCGGGGGGAGGAAAACTAGACATGATTGCAGGTGGTGGACCTAAACTATGGGGAGAAGAGCATGTACCAGCAGAGCCAGGAGGGGAGTGCTTTGTGTAGAAGGGTGCTATATGTTGAGTTATGGAATACGTGTAGGTTTAGGATTATTTTTCTTTTACAGGGAAAGAAGAACTAAATGGTACATAGATAGATATAAAGAATTTGGAGGGAAAGTGTTATACACCGAAAATAAACTGCTATGTAGTGTGTTGTGCATTGGGGTAATAATGGCAGGTGAGCCATGCAAAGGTGATCAGCTTAAAAGGGGAACTGCTGCAGGTCAACTGGAAAAAGAGGATCTTTGTGGGTGGATAAAAAGTTTAGGCGCTCAGAAGGGGAAGTAACACTTGAGAGGGATGGGAAAAGGTGCAGCCTGGAGGCTGGGTGAGGATATGAAAGGGACATAGACGCGTGCTAGGGTCTGCCACGGGGACGTAGGGTATGGAGTGGGAGTGGAGGGAGAAAGGTGAAAGCACAGGGCACAAAGGATGTTTGGAGGAGGAATAAAAATGGGAACTTTGTCTATCCGGAGGAAGGTATGGAAAATAATCAGCTACATGATTCTTATGGGAGATGTCTAAAGAAGACACCTTTGATTCTGTCAAGAAATAGATATGAGGATGTATTTGCGAGGAAGGTGTTAAAGTATGAAAGGGAAAGCTTGTGTGGTGATGGAAACACATGCCAAGAAGAGGAATGCAGAGGAAAAAATGAACTGGTTGGAGATAGGGTGTGGTGATGAGAAAAGGATATAGGGACCCATAAAGGTATGTGAGGGTGTAGTTGCTTAGAGAAATTTCAGAGGAGATTGAAGCCTGCTGGAGTGTGCTGCCTAGCTGCAAGGGAGAGACAGAAATGGGGAAAAAGCCATGTGAAGGTGCTGTGAGGAAATGCAAGATAGTGGAAACCATGGGGGCAGAGTGGACTGTGACAGAAATATAAAGGTCTGGCAGGTCTTGAGAAGCATGAGAATAAGGAAAAATGAAGAATGTAGGAGGCAAGAGGATGAAATTAAGAGCTAGGTTTTCTGTAAAGATGCCTAGGCAAAAGGTGGTTTAGTAGACGTATAGGTCAAGAGAGCACAGGGTGAGAGGAAATTTAGTTTTGTATTGCTTCATAGGCCAACAGAGAAAGAAGTGCAAAGGTGCAGGAGTGGCTTGGCCAGCAGAAACAGAGGATGCCTCCTTACTGGGTAGTTGGGATAACATAGGGGGAGAACAGGCAATATGTTACAGGGAAAGCAGTTGAGGACAATAATGGAAAGCAAGGAATAATGTGAGGGATGTGGGAGGAGGAGAACACATACACAAACATAAAGGAGTGATGTTTTTGTTAAGAGAGATTTAACAAATGTGCTTATATCTCTGTGGTAGGTACTGGCTAAGTGAAGCAGCAAGAGGGAATGGAATAAATGTGCTAGTGGAGAAATGACTAAAGATATAAAGCGGTGGGAGGAGAAGGAATGGGAGGGATAACTACCTGGAGGGTTGTATAAGCCACATGGCTGTACTAAGGTCAAAAGAAAAGTGTGAAGTGTGTGGGGAGGAGAGTGGAGTTAGGAGCTGTAGGGCATGAAGTGGAAGGCAATGGGAATGACAGTTCATGTATGAGGGGTGAGAAATTTATCGTGGGTTGACACACGATGGTGTGTAAGTGAGGAAGGTACCTGCCAGTTCGTGCCTACTTGTAAAAGCTGTGGAAGAGAAGGTGAAAGGAGTGAAAAGTTGTGTCTGATAAGAAAGAATTGTGCACACAGCACGCTCAAAGTAAATTGGAGAAGTACAGGTGAGGATTGCAGACCTGGGTGTGGGGCCTGAGAGAAAGAAAACAGCTTATTGGGGAGGGAAGAGTGATGAGGAGTGGGAAAAAGTTTATGATAGCTTAAGCCATCTGTAGTTATCTGACTCTTAGTTTAAGGGAGGCTGTTTAAGCATGGAAGTGGCCATACATACATGCGTAGCAGCATAAGAACAGTTAAGTTAAGTGCAAGGGGAGAGCAAGTAGGAGGCACAGGTAAATGCATATAGTCAGTGAGGATAGGTGCACAGGTATATGAGATACTGGCTTTGTGTGCAGGTCAGGGACAGATGTATTCAGTGAGTGTTGTGCTTACACGGAGAATCACATGTTCATTGCATCGTGGTACAACTCTCCGTGTTGAAATAAGTTATGTGAGACACACAAGAGCTGAGTTTCAGGAGTGCTAAGAGGCAATGTTTGCATTGAGAAGTAGGGTAGGGAAA
>NW_010519893.1:36692-52805 GCF_000687285.1 Phaethon lepturus
GGTTCGGTGCGTGGGTAGTGATAGGACCGAACGTGTGCTAAATGTGCTTGCCTTCATGATGTGCGCAGCTGGCAGACTCTCCTTTAGAGATTTTGCAGGCTTTTTCTAAAGAGCTACAGAATAATCCTGGGAAAATCCCAGGATGTCTAACTAAAATATTTACACCAGCTTCATTTGGAGGCATATCAATGGACCTTATTTTCATGCCTTAAAACTTCAGTATACTACTGCTGGCACACAGTGGCAAAGAGATTTCTCTAGGACCATTTAACTTTAACAGGGCTACTAGGTAGTTAACAGGGCTGTTGGATGAACAACCATCGAGTTGAAGTACACATAGGGAATTACAGATGTCACTCAAAGCTTTCTCCACGGCTTGAAGAAGTACTGGAGTAATGTACAGCTGGTTGAAGGTTGAAAACATAAGATACACCTTGGGTATGAGAGAGAAACACTAAGGATGTCTTGCCCGTCAAAGCAATTTCATATATTGATAACTGTTCTTCAAATCTCTTCTACAAACATCTTTAAAACGTCCCACTTGCCTAGACCTTCAGTGTCTTTTTAAGCACTGTCCTTGTGCTTGTTTCCATCCATAGCCGATCAGGGGATTGTGAGTAATCCTGCTAAACTTGCACTGGGAGAAGACAGTCTGATCACAGCAAACTGCTCAGCTTTAAGGCTGAAGCCTCTGGGCCCAGACTTTACATAGCATCAGTCACATGGACATTCATGGATCTCTTTCTTGTTTATTCTAGGGATCAATTTCTGCCAAAAAAATAGGTAGCCTGTAAAATACCTAGCTAACAGACAGTTACGGCTTGTGCAGCCATGGGCTGTGTCGGGAACCCGTTGTCCTACTTCATGCACTGGTTTCTCACTGTGGAGTCCAGTTTAAGCTCTCCAGCTGGATAATTTTTCCAGACAGTGCTTGGAGCTGGTTGTATTCAGCGGAAAGCCCCTTTCTCCTCTCATGGCAGTGAGCTTCCCACCATGGCAGGCTGCAGGTGGTGGGGACAGTGAAACGGTTGTCCATGAGGGGGAGATCCGTGACCGCAGCCAGCGGTCGTGGCCACTGGGATTCAGCTGGGCTGAAACCACAGTCCGCAGCCTGCTCAGACCACTGCCACCAGCACGGCCCAGGATCACGCCCTGGAGCCTCCGACCGCTCCGTTTCCTCATCTCCTAACCACTGAGAAAATGAGAAAGCAAACGGTGGCATCAACCTGCCAGGTGGCTGGGAAAAGAGAAAGGCATTAATGGGTACAGTTAGTGCTGGACTGCTGCAGGAAGGGGATCAAAGCACGAGCGACCAAGGTGTGTTCAAGTGCAAAGAACACGGGGTATTTGTGCCCACCTGGACTCCTTTGTAGCCATGACACAGCCAGAGAAATGTAGAGAAATGTGTTTGCAAGTGCTGAAACATCTGGGTGTCCCTGCAGATGTTTGCTGGGGCCATGTGTGTGTCGCCTCGTGGTGACTAAGAGCGGACAGTGGAAAGAAGCGGCGTGTGGGTAGGGATGACAGAGGTGGATGGCAGCTGTTTCTGTGTGGGAGACAGCTATCCCTGTTCGTACATCTGTTGGTGGGGGATGTGGGGATAAGTCGCTTTCTGAGGGGACAGATGGGATGTGCATGTGAAGAGAGAAGTGGTAAGGGTGGATATGGAGTAGTTTCAAGGTTGTAAAATGAGTGCTAGAGGGAATATACGGGGCTATGCTCCTGATTGTAGCTTTAAGTCCATAGGGGAAGGGGACTCCTCCACAGGAAGCCTCAAGGAAGATTATACTTCCCCACGAATTAAAAAAAACCCAAACATACCCAAGCATCCAGTTCAATTAAGACTCTCCTTCTCTCCTTCATGTGGTACAAGCATCTTGCTGTGTGAGCAAGGTAAGCAAGGTGGCATTTCCCTTCAGGGCAGCAAACATTTGGAAAGATCAGAACAAGGCTGTATACTCCTCCCTCTCTTATCTTTATGTCTCTCTCCTCTCCACCTTTTCATGCACATGCAGAAGGATCTTTCCCAATTCAGCTTCTAAGTTTGTATTTGAAATTTCCCTCTGCAGAAATGTGCAATAAAGATATGTGTATGAGGACGCTGGTGTGTTGGGGAAGGTTGTGTGTCAGTACGTGTTGGAACAAAGTTCATTGGTAGTCATCTGGAGCTCAGAGAAGTAACGTGTTGGTTGCATTTCAATGCACATGGAAAGGATAGCTGGCAGTTCCACATTTCCATCAGGCAGTGCTGGGAAATCGGTGTGCATGACTCATTGCCACTCTGCCTGTACTTTAGAGGGAGTCACTGCCTGCCTAGCAATGTAAATATACAGATTCCATGCAACAAGCTCCTTTTTTGTTATCTATTACAAACCTGTACCAGAGGTGATGAAAACATTCTTGGAGGATTGCATCCTACGGGGTAAGATTTGCAGCACTCCTCCAACATTTTCTGTGCTTCAGTTGTGTGTTGTCCATAATTGAACCACAGCAATAAATGTGCTTCTTCTCAGTTATCTTTTACACCTTCCAGCAATAAGTTCCTTTATTTTGGGTTTGTCCCTGATATAGATTTTACATGTTTTATCTTACATTACCTGAGTTAGCATGTGAGAAAGTGTCAACCTAGTTAACTCAGAAATACATATTTCTAGGCTATGCCCTACAAAAATTGACCCACATTTGCCAGAAGTTTAAATCAATATCCTCAGAGGTAACTGGCAGTTAACTAGACAATTACAGAAGGAAGAAGTACATTGCAAGCTACACCTATGTTTACAGGCTCACCTACACTCAGAAGTGAATTCAGGTTCAAAGTATGAAATTTAAATCCAACAGCTGCTTCTGAATAGCTCTGTGGTTAGACCAGTTCTAAGATAGCATCCTCTCCTGTGGCTTCTGCCTCAGCCAGGAGGTGGACAAGCACACTTGCAAGACGAAAGCGGCTTTTGTCCCCTTGAGAGATGGGATTTGGACAGTATTTGGTTTCTGCTCCAAACCAAGATCAGATATTATGGCTTTTAGCTATCAAATACAGACTTCATAAATCTGATGGAGGCATTTAACCCGCTTGCCCAGGATGCTGTATTTGAGGTAAACTTGTAGTACCTCTAGATGCTGACATCTGTGATGAGCTTGGTTTCAGAAATACTAAATGATAATGATAAAACCAATGCCTTAGGAGAATAAAATAGATAACGTATAGTCATCTGAGTGAAAAAAATTGTTCCTTAGATGCAAAAGCTATAGTGGAAATATTTAAGAAATGCTTTAGAAGAATGTGGAAACATGTCTCTGTGTGTCCTCTCTCTGCTCTTCCCCCCACTTTCCTACCCATGCCTAGCACATAAGTGGTATGCACAAAACCACACTGCAAGGTAGCAGCAAAAATAAAGTCCAGTGACACCATCTTAGAAAAAGAGAAACTTTACCCTGCTGTGGATTAGGTAACAAAACCATGGTCATTAAGAGGGACAAGTCATTTCATGTGCTGGGGGTCTTTCCTGGATTTGAACATTCGAAAGTTAGAAAAGTTTATTCAGTTCATTCTTTTCAGCTCCTGTAATAAGTGCAAAACTATTTCCTCCACCCATTTCTCAAACAATTTGCACAGTCTTATTTTACATCATCAACTTCCCAAACAGCTGATGCAGATAACTCCATAGCATAAAAAATCTTCCTGAAAGGATAGGTTTTCTTTGATGTTTATTGATATTTGCATGTTCTCCCACTTAGATCCCCCAACACCTTGAGCAACTTTCCTTCCTTGTTACTGTTTACTAAATATATTCGTCAAATACTTGACACGAGTTGTCCTTTGTTTAATCCCATTGTTTTACAGAGTGCATATGATTTTTTTCTTTCTTTAAGCTTTTTCTTCTTTTTTTAATTATGCTTTTTTCAGTTTTCTGACTTCCCTCAATTTCATCCACATCTCTGTGGCACTAGAACATCCAGGAATAAAGGTGATGTTGCAAAAACAGGAGACCTCTTTCATCTCTTTGTCTGCCTTCTGTAATTATACTGACTTTTTGCACTCTCTAGTTCTTTCTTCTCTTTCTCTCTTCTACTGTAAAAGAAATTCTGTGTAATAAATCCAGCACTAATTTATTGTTTAAATCATGGCTAGCTAATTTTCAATATTATGCCTTTCCAACTTCCTCCCCGACATTTAATAAAGGTACTTTGAATTGATTTTCCCTAGACTTATTATCTTAGTTTTTTTCCCTCTTAGTCTCTTATTTTCTGCCCATTTTTCTAACCACTCTCTGTCCTTCTACATAGCAATTTTTTTTCTATCTTTTCCATCCTTTCTATCCATTTGCAGCCCATTCCTTCCCTACTGTTCTATTTTTCTGCAGCATTACCCCTTAATGCTTTCAGACTGTTCAATGACACCACTGAGAAGACTGGTAGGTCACCAGACACTACCATCATTTGCCAGCATCCTGTTTTATGGCTTACATCCAGTTTTCAGACCAGGTTTGTTTTGCAGCGTAGGTGGGAGGCACATATAATTTGAATGTACATATGTGTGGAGATGATGCACGCATGCATGTGTGCGAATGGAAGAGGAGAGGTTAATATGTGACTGCACTGCGAGAACACTGCATCCTATTTATTTGTCCTCCTCTTTGTAGCCTTCCTAGCACTGTCCTTGCGCTCACTTCAGGCCATGTAAGGCTGTAATATAATCGCTCTTCGTTGCATTGAACAACTCATTGGCCCTCTTGGAATTTTTCTACAAATTTGTGCCCACTTTTTCCTGTCAAGGAGTCAGGCATCTCGTCATCACATCAGTGTGCTGAGTAACTCCTTCTCCACTTCACCTCTGCCATTCACACAAGCAGTACCTGTTCACAGGCCCGGCTCCCTCATGGTGCTTCCACCTCATCCTTCCTCACCACTATGGACCCTACCCATTAGCCCTCTACTTTCAGTTCTCTCTTAAGTAGCAATTTCTTTTGTAAGGGGAGAATAGCTGACTTAGACTGGGAAAAGTGAGACCCCTCAAAACTTTGGACAAAATATACTTCTTTAAAAAAAAAAAAAAAGGAAAAGAGATTTTCATGTGATGAGGAATACATGTTATTAAAATATTTCCTGCTCACAGGGACTACCAAGCAGCTTCTTCAGACTCATACAAAGTTGAAAGCATCTATAGTTAAAAACTCCTTGGTATTAGTACTAATGAAGTTTTCGAATTTTTGAACCTGGTGGCCCTAAGGCCCAGAAAGCAGGATTTTCAGAACGAGAGTTGACACAGCTTTTCAGAAGTGAATGGAAGTTTTAGCATCAAAAGTAACAGAAGCACAATTAATTCAATACTATGAGGACCTGAAAGTCCTACAAACTAGAACTCTTTTAAATATCCTCAGCCTTATAAATAAGAATATGAATGCTTATGGTTTACAAGTCTCTGTGTTAAAGAAGAGTCACTGTTTCTGCTGGGGCATGTGGGGTGAGTACCACCATCTGTCAAACACATCCCTCTGTTCTTCTCTGTGGCACCTGCACATAGAGCAGCCTACATGAAGCAGGCTTTGCATGCCAATGCTTCATGCCATATCCTGGCCCTGCTTTATTCATTAGTATAGGTGCCACCTGAAATCAGCCCTGGAGGGACTGTATATTGGTGGTATAGAGCAGCTGGTATAGTCTGGCTGCTGCTGTTGGCAGGCGTGATTTGCAACACACAATTTTACGTAGTGAAACTCTTTCTGGGAGGTGGCAAATACCTCACCATACCAGAACACCTTTAGGAAATATTGCCTTAGTATGGCTTTCCTCCTGGATGGGTTCTGTATGTGCTTAGAAAAAATGTTGAATCAATTTATCAATACAAAATCTATTCATGAAGCAATCTGGACAGAGACTTTATTTTTCTTCTGAGAGGTTGCTTTTCCTGTATTCAAACTGCTTTTACAATTTTGAAACACTCAAGAACAATGAGTACTTTTTGTGTTGAAAGAGTAACAATTACAGGCGCTGAGAAAAGAAAAACAATCTAAATATTACTACAAGAAGAGTTTGGTTTTTTGTTGTGTGGTAGTGTTTTGGGTTTTTTTAAACAAAACAAACCAAAAACAAACTAAAGCTTCATGGAGTTAAATCTTGCCCTGGGAGGTTAAAGCTGCTATTCACATCTGCTAGGATAGGGAGTAGCCTCCCTTGGAAGAGTTAGCATTTTGGGGAAACATGTTTTTGAAGTCCAGTGAAATACTCTGATTTTTCTAATTTTTTCTGTCTTTCCTCTACTAGGAAATCTTCCTGTTCATTTTGCTTTTTTTTCTCTTAGTTTGTTCTCATCTTCCTCATTCCTCTGAGATAAAAGCTGGTGACTTTTCAGTGTCTGCTGTCCTTTGAACATTAATTAAGCAAATCTGATTGGTTTCGTTTTCTTTGGGGAGTTCATTTGTTTACCTTAATCTCTGTGTCTCTGGTTCAGATTGTGCCTTTGCTGACTCAGCCTCTGATGACAGGTTTGATACCAGCACCCCCACTGGACTCAATGCATTTATTTCTGATTTACACAGAAGCGGGAGTCCCCAGCTGAGCAAATGTGGAAATCCACCTGATTGCAGGCAAAATTCTAACCTCAGTTGCACCCAGGCAATCTTACTAAAATTAGTGAGACTGTAACCAAACCTTAAATTTGAGTCTTGTTGTTTGTTTTTTTAAAAACCATGGATGCACATCCAAAGCATTTTAGTATGTTGAATCATAGAAATCAGAGAGGGGAAGAGAATATGCCTATATTAGATGACTGCTATACTTGATTGGAAAAATTGTAGAAAATCCATTTCTTTGCTTAAATTTTCCAGTTCCTCAGAAACAAACCATTCCCCTCTTTGTTCTACTAAGTCTCAGCTAAGTAGATTAGTTAAGCCCTGTCTCCTTTTTGACCTCTCTCTTGGCTGCTAGAGACACCAGCCATCCACAGACCAGAAAACTGGTCCTTGCAGCTACAAGGACAAAGCCAGTGAAGCCTGTTGTCCTGGAGCAACCCAGGGCATGATACTGTCCCCTCACAGGGGACTCTGAAAGCTGATAGGCTTGGGAGGTCAAGTGGAATTCCTCAGAACTGCAGAATTAAAACCAACAAAATCCATCTCCTAGCACAGCCTAATATCTCCTAATATGGTCTGTGGTCCTAAGGTCCCAGCCAGCCAGCTAGCATATTCTTCAAAGCTCTGTCATGTCTAATTTTAAATTCATCAAGTGACTGGGCTTCCATCACTACACTTAAAATCTTCATACCATTCCTCATCCAACTTGAGTGCCACTCATTACTACAGTATTGAGTGCTTTTCCGTGTAAAAGTTTTTAGTAACAACACAGTTCTGGGTGGTAGTAGAACAGCTGGCTAGAGATGTTTTTAGAGTAGAGGTTTTTTTTCAATTTTACTTTTTCGTTAGTTAACTCCTAGTGGTCATTTTTTATGATGGTATTCTTTAAGGAAGAAGTGAAAATAAAGGCTATCATTGTTGAAAATAACAGAAATATTTTAATAAACAATGCGTTCTTGGAGAACACCTCTTTTTCAGGAGAAAGGTTTAGCAGCATATCCCAAAGATATGCCTGTCAGTAACCTGGATGGAGATCTGGAAAGTAACTTTATATAAAGTGGCATGCCTAACACAATACAGCACCTTGCTCAAGGAGAGTCTCCTAATCCTCTAATCAGTTAGCGAAACTGTACCAGGATAACCAGCCTTATTTCTGCTCGGATGGCATTGCAAAGGTCTCCAGAAACAAATTGCCTAAAGACACTCCGTAGATTGGTGTTAAGATATCCCCACGTATGAACAGGCTCAGGTGGAGCATGAGAGACAGCACTTTATGAGCCAGCACCCCGCGGTGCTTGCAGCGCGAGCATGGACAGCCACTCGCTCTGTCGTGTCCCTGCAAAACACTGAGGCTCCTCTCAGGTATTCAGGCTGTTTGGTGGGGCAGGTGAACAAAGATACAGCCTTTTTCCAGTTCCTTCAGGAGAACATTCTCTTTTAGGATGACCGGAGTAAAAAATCTTCTTGGTCCTCTAAGCGAAAAGTGCCAAATCATTGGCAAGAGAGAGGTTACAGACAACTTCTGGCTAGTGTAGCTACTCAAATGTGTGTACACATGGGTACCACAGCCTTCCTTCAGCCAGGTCCATAAATCTGATTATTTTAATTTTCATTCATAAATATCCCTAGAGACTTGTTTATTCCAACTGCTCTCTGCATTTTCTCCAGATTGGCTGATATTTTTTAGTAACACATGGAAACTTATAGACTACAAAGTAGCACCCAAAATGACTTCCTGGTTACCTGGCAGATTTCCATTGATGGATTTCACTTTGGTTTTTTTCTTTCTTTTCCCACCCATCAGCCTCTGTTGTCCTCCTACTGAATTTTCTTGAATAGTCAGTTTCTAGCTCTGGCGACAACTGTCTGAACAGAGGCCTAATTCTGACCCCACCTATATGGAAGAAGCCTAATGGACCCCCAGGGAATAAGTTCATACTGAGGCAGTGAAAATTTAGGCCAGAGAGAACCCATCAGAGAAACCATTGGGGGGAAAAAAAAAAAAGTAAATGAGAGTGGTTTTTTCTGCGCAAAAATGTTTTCTTAATGTAGAAACAGTTTTCCAAATATGAACTAGCAATTTTTCACCTGAAATTCTGCTCTGGCCTGTCTACTGCTAGATGGCATCAAATGTTATCTAACCACAAATCTGATACCACTCCTGTTTGTTTGATTGCTTGCTTGTTTTGTTTACTCTTTTTGCAAGTATGTGCCGATGTGATTACTCCGGCTCTTTCAATTTTTCCGTTCGTGATTTTCATCCAGATTAATTATCTCAGGCAAAACCTGAAAAATTAAACCTGGCATTTTACCTTTGATGTGAGGCAAATAATCATAGGTGCCATCACCAGCCTTCCATTGGAACATGGTCCAGAATAAAGGACTTGAAAAGAATCTCAAAGATCCTTCTAAAAGCCATGAAATGTTTTAGTGATTTCATTTTTTCCTTCCTTTTTCTTACTTAAACGGAACAGATGGGAACAGAAGTGAACTCTGCCATCTGGAAAGACTGAAAGATTAGCATGAAAAGGACCAGGTGTCAAGTTTGTTCAGCACCAGCCCATCTTTGCCAATTATCAACATCAAAACCTAGTCTCAACAAGGGCTAAATTATGCTAAAGATAAATGATTTTGGAAAGCCACTTTTTCAGTATCTTTCTGTCATCTAATTGTTCAACTGTCTTGAAAATAACAAAATTATGCACAGAAACACAAAAGAAATTAATTTGAAGTTTTATCTCTTACATCGCAGGAAATTATGTGCCCTGGTCTTTCCTACACTACGTTTAACACTGCAGTCTGGATTCCAGCTAAAGTCCGTTAGCTGTTTCATAATCTTTTAATATTATGCTAATTAGATTTTGTTTATGGGTAATTTGGACCTTGTTCTTATAACAATTTGAAATGGAAGTATAGCACCTGTAAATCTTCTTTGAGTGGGAAATCAGAAACCTAAAATCATCATAGTTCTGCTCAGTCTCTCAGTGGTGTCTGATCCACTGACTTTTCTGCTTTAGATATTGGAAATGACATGCCAATATTTAATACATATATATATGTCTTATATATGTGCATATATATGTGCACTGACTGTACATAGAACAAGACTGAAGATGTCCTCTTCCTTATCTGAATAGATTTTCTATTTGTTTTTTTTACATTACAATTATGAGAATTCACAATGCCTGCGATTTTAATCTTATGATTACATAAGCAGGCATTCTTGCTTTAAACTTTCCACTGAAGGACATTTGAGCAAATAATATAACTTCTCCATACTAATGAGACTGGTAATACAGACTCCCAAAAATATATTTTCCCCAAAAACAACCTGTGTCATTCCTGGACCATGGATCTAAGTTCTGGCAAATCACCATCACTGGTGGTGTGAATTCCATTTTTTAAAGATTTTTTTGTTTGTGTTTCAATCTTCCTACAGTCCTTTAGGGTAAACATATTGCACCTCTGTCTCACATCTTCCACTTGTGTGTACAGTACCTCTTAATTTAAATTTAGGGACAGCCTTGGAATAAAACACCGTCACATAACACCATAACATTCCTTGATGCTTTCCCATCATTTCAAGTTTCACTTAAAAGTGGGCACAAAAGCAAAATACATGTCAGAAAGTTTTAATCTGGATTCAAGGTAGTGTTCCAGCTAATATATATAAAAAGCTATTCAACAGTTCCAACCAATACTTCTTTTCTTCAGCCATGCAGAATGCATACACACTGAGTTTCTCGGTAAATGTACTCAGCCCTGTTTTGCCATCTTTTGCAGAACAATTTAGCTTCTTAGTTGCAAAACAATTCTTTCCAAAGGCTAGAGCTGGATAAAGATGGTACTTCTTCCATGCATAAAGCTTCTTTATGCTTCTTTTACAAGTTGGCTCTGATTGCCATTTGACAATTTTTGCTTGTAGTCCTCAATTTTCTCCTGTGTCTGCATGTTCCTGTGGGTTTGTGGTTTGGTAACTGAGTCAGATGTGGCCTTCTCTTGCTTTATTTTTGCTGTGCAACCTTGCAATTTTTCTTTTTTTTTTCCCCTAACATTATATCAGGAATTCGTAACTTTTTTTCTCAGTTCGACACCTTTGTGCCCCATTGCCATCTGAGCAGAGAGGGTCCACAAGCTCCCCTGAAATTGCTTGTTTGATTGAAAAATTCTCAAATATGTTGTGTAAGAAAGTTTTGTCGCCATTGTGTTTTTCTTTATATGATGCTGATGCCTTTCAAAATTTCCTTACCACAGTCTGCTAACAGCCTTGCTCTTCCTCTCTTAATGCCGTGGTATGAAGCAAATCTAGGAACTCTGACCAAGACATAAAAGACAAAATTATTGTTGCTTATCTTCTTTTTCAATAACATTCCTCATCTTTGTGGAAGTCAAATTCTTGTTTGAATCTCTCCTGCCTGACTTCAGCAAAGGTTAGGCTCTTTTAGGACCTTTGGTATCTCTATTTTCTCACTCATCATCACTTTTCTGCTCTTGATACTCTACATATATTTTTCTTTTTCTCATTTTTCTCCTGCTAGAATGTACTGTGCCTTGATGATGATTAGACAACTCAGACAGAAAAAGGAATTAAGGGAAAACACATCTCCTCATCCCTATCCCAGAAAGACAGAAATTGAAACTAGCTTTTAATGGCTAATATCAGAATTTTTTAAGCTATTTAGAGGTACAGAAAAAGGATGGTTGCATCAGACTTCCAAACCACATGTCCAGTAGTGTATCATATCAGCCTACAGTCATGATTCATCGCAACAGTTTGATCTGAGGGACTTTAATGAACCAGCTGTTGGAGATGTTATCCTTCAGGGGGCTCAGCCCAGAAGGAAAAGCCATGTCTGTGAATAAAATTACTACAATACAATGTTGTATACGGAGAATTGTTGTGTAACTTTCTATTGAGTTGAGGGAAATAAAATGTGTTGAGTTTGTTAAGAAAATATAAAGGAAATATCTCATTTGATGCAAATCACATGGAGTGAAATGTTTACTGTTAGCATTTAAGATTTAATGGTGAAAATGAAAAAAATACTGCCAAATCATAAATATCTGATAGAGAACATAAATTGTACAGGAAGAATGTTTTACATAAGCACAATGAGAAATTTTCAGCCAGTTCTATTTCTAGAATTGCTGAACACACCTGGCTACCAAGCCTTAACCCTTAAGGATAGTTTTCAGTCTGTATTAATCCACAATTTGATTTGAGAGAA
Organism: Phaethon lepturus; assembly: GCF_000687285.1. Lineage (NCBI taxonomy): Eukaryota > Metazoa > Chordata > Aves > Phaethontiformes > Phaethontidae > Phaethon > Phaethon lepturus. The sequence continues at coordinate 48,490 of NW_010519893.1, forward strand.
ACAGGCAAAACCACACCGCATCATTGCCATGCAGCATGGTTGTACTGCTGCAAATATATTCTCTGCTGTATCTGGTTCTAGTTGTGGAGGAAAGTCAATATGCTTCTCAACGTCAGAATCGTAAACTAATCTTCTATGAATGTCACCTGTGCTATTTTCTTTGGTGATGGGGGACATAGAATAAAGGAGATGGAAAATTCCCCCCGTTGTTGCTCTTGCACTAAAGAGTGCTGTAGATGACATCAGCCACGTCACCACTGTGTTATCTCACCATATTTAGAACACGTGGAGACAACCTGGTGGTGAAAACAGCAATGACTGATCTAAATTAATCTTTTCTTCATTGTTGGCACTGCTGGAATCACTGCTTCTCTCCTGTATGTGAGGGATTTTCTGTGCTTTTCAAGAAAATCAGTTTCTAAGAGATTCAACTGTTGCTGGAATCATTGATGCCATTTCAGTATAAAGTGGAAGAACAAAGCCAATTTCAGCCCCTAAAAGTTGTTTTCAGTTAAAATTGAAACAGTTAACAGTAAGGTTATTTTAATTTTCTTGTTCTTTGGATGCTTTTTTTTTTTTTGAGGGAAAAGTTGTGAACATTGTCATGAGATTAATGGTTCATCTCAACAGCACACTGGTGCGACATCACAATTTGCATCAGAAATCCTGAAAGTACCGTTCTAAGAATTAATATAAAAATGTCTTTCACAATTCCTCTTCAACCGAATGGATGTTCCCAATTATGATTTTTTTATTTAACTCGTTTACAACTTGCTTTATTTTTTGGCAGACCCAAATTTTACAGAGTACCTCCTGCATCTGTAAGGGTGATTACAATCATGTTTTTTTAGTAGATGCAGTTCCTACTGGTAGTTCCATCTTTCTTTGCTTCCTAGCCATTCCCACATCTCATTTATGTCCCTAATTTCATATTTTATCTAAGAATGCAAGCAGGTGAAAGATTTTATGCATGCAGACACCTCCTCATCAAGAAGGGAAGGAGGCTTTCTAGGTTTCAAACTCAGTGTCCCACTATAGCAAATATTAGAGAAGTGGAATCTGCAATAAAGCAAGCAAGAATCAAAACTTAGACTATGTCTCACTGACAAAAACAAAGAAACAACTTTTGCAAAATGATTCTAACCAATTATAGGGAAAGGCAACTCTCAGGAGCACAGGCCTGATACTTCCAGCTGTCCTGAATTAAATTATATTAAAATCTGTATTCTGAATACATAATCTTGATGTTATTCAACAGCTTTCAAAACAGAAGACATGTAGAACTTCATCAGATGATGATTTAACTGTTTTGTTTACTTGCCTTCCCCTTTCTTAAAAGGCTTCAAGTAGCTCTGACCTTTGTTAGGTGTCATCATTTGTACAAATTTAGTATAATTGTTATGTCTTCACTACAGGATTAGAGTAATTTATCCACAAACAAAATTATGTCACCTTTTCTTCAAACTTATTCTTTGCAATATCTAATTCACATAGAGTGAATTGTTCAACATTCAAACAAAGTTCTTGTTCATGCAAAAAAAAAAAATCCCAAAAACTTAAAGAAATACTTTATTGTAAATCCTAAAGTGTGACTTTAAAGCAAGCTATGAATTTACCAGCACGTCCATGTGTGCATAATCTGCTTCTGGTGTATAAGTGTCTGGTTTTGAGTTTAAGACAAAGTATTTTCCAAGTAACAAATATGAAACCAAAACAAGTTGTTTGCTGGCAGTTACATGAATGAAGCCTGGTTTCTTATGAACTTGTGTCCTGTGCCTGTACTCCCTCCCAGAGCTTCACTCCCTTTCATTCTGCAATACCTCAGCTTCCCCCCACTCTCCTACTCTTACCTCCCTATCCCGTAAGCACCTACACAGTTTTTTATCTCTTTTCCATGTTTTCAGACTACTAGCTTGGCACAATTCAGCACGTGCTTTCGCTATTTGAGTGCACTGCCTATGCTAACGCACAGCCTAAAACCTACTGAGCTTGCAACACTTCGCTCTTTATGAGACACTCACTATCCTGAGTGTCTCTTCCACCAATTATCATGAAGCTTGTAGGAACTTAAGATTTTTATGAATATTGCACGTCTACAAATTTGTTTAAAATAAACTTGCAAATTTAGAAATTACTAAAACAGGCTAAAAAGGGAGTACACAGGGCGAGTTGCAGGGTAAGACAATACCTATATTGCTGAAGAATATTTCTGTTCCACTAAATATTTTTATGTTTATTCTGTGATCAAACATAATTTTTTACATTTAGGAGCAACTGAGTGTCAGTCCAGACTGTCTCTGAGTTAGGAAATTCTGGAGAAGCAGCAATCTCTTAATTCTTTTTTTGTTTTCTGACATTTACTTACCCCAAAATAATTGAGAGACGGCTTTACCCTCTAGTTCACAAACAAGGTCAATCTGTTCTCCTGATTAATTTTTTTTCAATTGTACATTACATACTGGAAGCACTTGATCACAGCCTAGACTAAGAGCTTCAGTGCTGATATCCCAGTTCATACAGTTGTCTCATTCAGTGTCTCTGTAAACCCAGTGAATTCAAAGATTTATAGTGGTGCTGGGTATTGCTCTGGGTCCTAGTACTGGAAAAGAAAAGTAATTGTCTGACTACCTGGTCACTACAGCTGTTTCAGAGGGATCAGCAGTCCCTGAGAGTACATAATCATGCTATAGCAGAAAATTGGGACCAAAGCTTTCAGGCCTTTCCCCCACAACAAGTAGGAACTTGTACTAGCACACAGCTTTAAGTTAGTAAATTCCTTTTATTACATGATTGTAGAGGGGCGTGCACCAGAAAAATGCAACCCTTCTCACTGGGTATGGGCATGCATTTTTTCCCAATTGTGTGCATCCCAAAGAGGAAGGTACTACTTGAGAGGCAGCACATTGCATCGTATTATAGTGTGAGATCTTGTCATAGGACTTTGACATCTGTCAAACAAACATCAGCTAAGTATCCCATTTAACAGGGTGAGAGTCTTCAAGTCATGGGCTGAAGATACCACTTGATAGACAGTTAGTGAAGAAGCCCTGGATTCTTTAAAAATAATTGTATCAGCTTGTTCATGACTTTTTAAACCCTAAGTTCTACTAATATCAGCTCACTGGGATACGTATTTTCGTGCTGAACCCTTGCCTTACAAATATTTTGGGGTGGGAATTTGTCAGGCAGTGGTCTGCCAATGTCATATTGACACAAATGTATTCACATCCAAACCAGTTTGAATGAATGCTTGAAGGAAGATTTCATGAGCTGTTACTAGTAATGCATTGCTAGAACCTAGATACTGCATGTTTTAACACTCTTCCATTGGCTCTTGGTAATGCATCGCTACAACCTAGCACAGACTTCTGTCATTCACTCATTCATACATTTGTTCATTCATTCTTGTTTCTTTTATTCTTTGGGTTAGATTAATTTCTTTCCTTTATATTTTTCCATTAATTTGTTAGATACTCACCTTTTGGGGTATAAGCTGATTCACTCAGATGAACAGAAAAGTTTTGAGTGATTTCATTTGGAACAGATTTCATCTTTCATGTGGCAAAGTTCTCTTAGGCCTCTCCAAGAATATAAATTTTATGGACTCATTGATGTGCCCCTTCTTGCTTTTTTAGATATAAAAATGCCATTTGTACTGGCCTGTGTAATTTCAGGTTATAGATGATGCATCTACTTAAAAAAAATAAAATTAACAAGTACAGTCTGAGAGAATAGAAACATTTTTTCTTGAACAGAAAGAAAAATTGCCTATCAAAATTGTTTTCTCAGTATTCAGTACCCCTTTTTGTTTTGTTTTCTATAATCATTCCTTCAAGTTCATTCACTTTTAAAGGAATTTTGGACTTCGAGTCCACGGTGGTTATTGCAAATTCGTAAAATAGTATCTGCATGGGGACTTCTTGAAAGTAGAGTGTCTGTTGGAGAGAATGGGACAAGCCCATTCCATACGTGAGTGATGCATCTAGCAGCACAGCCTGACATTTAAGCAGTACGTATACAGCCAAAACAAGGGGCAGGGTGAGCAGGGCCATCACTTCAGAGAGGCACCAAAAAGGACACATGCTAGAGCTGTTGTTCTTCTCCAAAAGGAGGGCCTGCAGATCTCTGGGGATGCAGGAGTCTGCTGGCAGCAGCTGGAAGGAGCACAAAGAAGAGAGAAGGGAGGGTGAAGGGTTGCCAAAACAGGCTCCAAAGTGTCTTGCTGTGACTCTGACCAAGTGCTTACAACAAACTGTCCAGGAATGAATTCCAGCTCAAAAAAAGCAGTCACTTAGTGGAGGTTATTTGGCATTCCT
>NW_010519893.1:52836-61344 GCF_000687285.1 Phaethon lepturus
GAATAACAAATACACTGGGGTGGGAGCAGGGTTGTTGTAATCCACTTAAAACTAGTTCTCAAAGGCTGAACCTCACCCCTTACAGAGAGCTGGCAATGGGCACTTCCACCACATTGATCGCACTTATGGTCTATTATCCCGAGAGCTTAACCTGACACCAGCCTCCTTACTAGTTCTCTGACAGAGTGAGTTTCAGACAGAAGGAAGAAGGGAAATTCATTGAATATGTTCCTTTTTTGGACATATTCATTCAGTTTTCCATACCTTAATGTTCTGCATTGATCCAGTGGTATCTGGGCCATGTGAGGTGGTGCCAGCAGTATCCAAATTTGTGCAAATACCCATGAAACATGGCTTTTTATGCATAGTTTGGCAGTTCATTGTAGGTAGTCTGCCAAAATGAGACAGGAGCCTTATCAGAAGACATATTCAATGAATTCAATGAATTTCCTTAATGTTCTGTATTGATCCAGTGGTATCTGGGCCATGTGAGGTGGTGCCAGCAGTATCCAAATTTGTGCAAATACCCATGAAACATGGCTTTTTATGCATAGTTTGGCAGTTCATTGTAGGTAGTCTGCCAAAATGAGACAGGAGCCTTATCAGAAGGAGACAGGAAATTCTCAAGCAAATTTGGGAGTTGACTTTTGAGTTAGGAGTGTTGACAGCCACAGATCCCTCTGTCTGGCAATTATCAATTCTCCCTCTCATAGCTGCAGCGCAAATCCAAGCGTCTTCAGATTTTGGCTGGGAAGGAGTTATGTTCAAGATTTGGTTCTCCAGAGCCATTATAGTTCTGCAGTTCTGGTTCTGACTTCATATTCCCATGCTCCAGAAATCTCAGAGCAGCATCTGTTGCTCCTGAAAGATTTTTACCCAACATGGTGGAAATTTCAAAACATATCTGATAAGACTATAAGACATTGTCAAATCAGAATATAAATTCAACTCTAGACTACATTTAATCCTGACCCAAAAACACTGCCTAGGAAGTATTAAAGGTGCTGCTGCAAATCAGTAGGCTGTTTTCCCTCTCAGGTATCTGTGGTATTTTTTTTTCTTTTTCTCATCCGTGCATCACTTGGATCTGCCAGATAAAACTAAATATCTGTGATTAACTCTAATCGTGAGGATACTCATGTCTTTGTGTTGGTAACTTGTATGATTGCTTCAGCACCAAACAATACATTCAGATCCTAGTAGGAGTATGATCGGACACAAGGTGAATGACAGTTTTTCTTGAAGTGGAAAACTTACTTGATTTTCCGCTAAATTATTCTGTCCCTATTGGCAGTTTGTTATTTCCACAGACTTGGCTCATAATTATTGGATGTCTGCCTAGCTGGGAGATTGTATTTCCATTCTCAACACCTGCTATGTGCTAGACTTCTATGAGAGGTCTAGCTAGTTTTCTGCGAGGATGGGATACTTACAGTTAGAATTGTAATCTGTGACTATTGTTAAAAAGGTTAATGCTCATCCCAGTTTTACCTTTCCTGCAAGATGACTTCAGTTTGCTACTAATTTTGAAGTATGTTTGGGATTCTTACTTGACTTTTGTTTTCTTACGATGCAACCACGTAACCATATCCCATGCAGTCATAAAGGATTCTACAATCTTCCTTATAAACTCTACGCTCTTCTTTATATTGGTCTATGATTTTCTTGGCCAATATCCCCCTCCACACCCAGTCTTTCACAGTGTGTTTGTTAGTTACTGTTTAGCAAGATGCAAGCATTTGCATTTCATGGCACTGTATCTATAGAGGCTGCAGATCTACTGAGGTGTTATGTAAACAGAGGACATTTTTGATAATTGTAATTATGCACGGTTGCACACAATTATTCGTGGAAGCTCTGAAACCTTTGTTATATATTTTGTTTACTAGATCTCAATAACTATTTTAGTAAGACAAACAGATTCCAGGCTAAATCTATTCTCTGTCAGGCTGGCAAACCGGGATTTCTGCCCATACACAGCATGGGTACAGAATCAGTACAGTATCTTGAGCTTTTCCTTACATAATGATGCATAAATATCTAAATGATGAAATATTTCCCCCCAGCCCTACCAGAACACACTGAAGTACAGTGTACCCTTAGTGCTATACATCATGAACATATCCTTCCCTGCCTCCTACTTAGCTTTACCCTAAGGCTGAGACCTGCAAGGGCAATACAGGGGCATTCCTTCACAGTCTCAGTAGTGTCATCTCGATAAACGAGACAAGACACGCACACAGGCACGTGTTATATCGTTAACATGGCAGATCAGTGCATACCTTGTAGCCTAATGCAGCCTAAGATGCTGTTTTCCTTTCCTATAGTTTAGGAAATCTAGCAAACTTAAACAGCTTGTTTTGGTTGTTTGGGTTTTTTAGGATCTTGAACACATGTGCAAGTTGTGTCATCTATTAACCATAAGTCTGTGAACAGATTCTCATACATGAGATACACTTCTCTCTCCTCTTGCAGCAGCCCTAGATTTCCCAAAAAGAAAAAGATCCAGTCAAGAAAGTCACACAGACTCATAAATGGACATGAAGAGATCACCACTCTTGGTCACAGATTCTTCCCTGTAAAAAAATATTTGTTTATCTATCATGTTCTCAGCAGCCTCCAGTGATGAAAACTGTACATGTTTTCTAAGCTGCTGTGCTGTAGCATTAATAGCTGTTAGAAGGACATCCTGTGCCTGTCTGACCCTTCAGCCAAACACTGCTGATCTTGCTTCACTGTCATGTAAGGGGGTCAAAAATCTGTTCTGGCAATTTGAGCTCATCATCAGTGGGGGAAATCTACATGGCAAGATCTGGAAAACATGAACTATGACTTTCCTCATGTAAAACACCTTGTCAATGCCGCATGTATATACTATAAAACCATAAAGCAAGAAGATTAGATACAGGCTACTCGTTGCAATCTCACTGGGATTCCTCATGAAAAGGAATAGACAGGAGGGGACAAATTCACTTTTCTCAATATCTTAAGAGGCACTTGAGATGCATGAAACATCTTGTCTTAGCTTATCAAAGACTGGATGGCCTTCTAGAGCACTGTGCCTTATTGGAGCCTATGCAGAATTCCTTTGGGCATGTCAAATGGAAATAGACACCAGTGTGTGAGCACCTGAGTAAAGCCCTTAACTCCCTGTGACAGTTACAAGGCAAGTGCTCTTTACCAAACTGTCTCCTGTGTTGAGAGGCTTCTGTAAATATCTACACATATCTACATGATAAATATTATCATGTTTTCTTGGCTCATATCTTATTTTTTCCTCATGAAACAACCATTTAGAAACACAGGTATAAGTACAGGTCTTAGTGTGTAGCCATATTGTATTAGTAACAGGATTTGGCTGGAAAGATAACACAAGTTTTCTGGACAGGTCATTAATATCTTTTTCTGCATCTTATGATCTCTTATTCTCAATTGCAACATTCAGCTTTGTCCTCAGGTAGGCACTTGAGGTTCTTCTCCATTTCTTAATGCTTTAGTAGTGTTGGTACCAACAGCACTGTGCAAAGCCTCACCTACTAATTCTCACAGTTGCATCATGTAGGCGAGGCTTCTCATCCAAATGGTACAACTGTGGAAAATAAAGGCACGGAGTTAAAATGACTGATGAGAACAGCGGCAGGAGAGTCCTGTGTTTAATGGATTTGTTGGTGCAGCCTTCAAGTATGGGTTTAGCTTACAGCTGGCAGTAGAATAAAAGACGAAAATGTAATTCTCTGCCTCCCAGACTGAGTGAAATGCACCTGGGAATGAACAGGAGTAGGGAACACAAATGTCCAGAGTCCTTGAAATGGAGGCTGGATGGCATATAAGTTTCGCTGTGTCACTTTCCATAGAAGCACATTTATTTGCTGTGTTCATTCCTCTGAACTATGCTAAAGGTTATCACTGTTCTAGCTTTTATATTAATTTCAAACATTTACACATTAATCAACAGACATATGGCACTGAACTTTTCCTTGGAACTTCTGCATATTTACTGTCTTGCATGACATATGTATATATCATTACTGGATGTTGATAAGAACAAATGAGAAGGAAATATTTAACAGACGCAAACAAGCACTATACTTAGTCTGTGATTTATAAGTTTAAAATGGAGTCCAAATGCTAGTGGTGGGAGCCTTGTAAACTGCATATGCAGTATTATGTTCTGCATCACCACTTAAAAATGAAAAATCAAACATCACTTCCATTTACTTAGGCTACAATCAATATCTTCAGTGCTTTATGAATTACTGGGATGTGCTTTCATGTCAAACTAAAAGCAAAAAATAAAAAAAAAACAAACACCCACAAGAAAACTCAAATCTCTTCACTTTACAAGGCTTTTCAAGTCAGCAACCAACATGTGCTTATGCCATCACAGTGCAGTCTGGCCCAAGACAAGACAAAACAAAGCATTGCAGAGTACATGAAAGCAAATTAATTCACTGGGAAAGTCCTTTGCAGGTCACTCCTGGAAGGCAAAGAAAATGATCTCCATTTTCAGCCCTCTCCAAAATAATCATTTAGCAGCATTTCAGAAGGTCGGGTCAAGTGGTCTCAGTAGGAGATGGAACTAATGGAAACACTTTCCAGTGTCAGACTTGCCTCTATGGCAGTTAAAAATGGGGGTTTTGGTGCAGAACAGCAGTGAAAGAGAGGAAAGGGTGCTTTCATATGAAAAGAAAGCATAAAGAGAGAGAACATTCCTTCAGAGAAAGTAAAGCAAAGAAAAAGTAATCAATTTTTTCTTCCCACTCTTAAAGTGAAAACATTAGGACTCATAGACCAATCCAAATGAAGTTAATTGAGAGATTCCTAAGGACTTTGGTGGACTTTGGAGTTATATTGAACTTGTGTTTCATGGACAGGCTGCTGACATGTGGGTAGGAGGGATCCAGTCCTGTCCATCTTATTCAAGAAATAACGCAAGCAGTTTATCACAGACGCATGGGGTCATGCCCTGCTTGTCCCATGGGAAAAACTAGGTAGGCTTTTGTTGTGGTGACAGTTTTCTTTCTCTCTCCCCTTCACAATTACTGTGAACTGAAAAGCAATCATACAAAGCAAGACATCACTGTTGAGGCAGATGATAGAAATCAAGAGCTCAAACAAGCTATTGCTAGCTGGTGAAGTTATGGTGCTTGGGGAGACATGAAGCATTGCTGAGATGGAGTGTTTACAGAAAAAATCCCACAGCTCATATTTGTATTATGTATTTATAAATTCCTGGAACTCAATTTTATAGGGTTTTTGATTAATGGCTGTACTGAAGTTTAGCTCCAAGCCTATTGAACTTACTGTACTGGAACTGAGCAGGACACACACTAGCCAAATATGAACACTACTACTGGACTGTGATTTAAAGGTGGTTCATTGCTCAAAGGCATTGCTGTGGAGGCTCTTCTTCTTGTACATGTAGAGTTCAAAGTTAAAGGAGGCCCTCTCAGAATCTTTCTTAAAATCAAAGTCAGATATGTGTTTGTGTCTAATATCTCCATGGCAGAAGAAGTGAAGAACAATGAAAAATGCTGTGATTTCCCCATCGTTTTTATAATCAAGTGGTTGCAGCTCTTGTTGATGTACAGATTCCCCTAATTATATATTTATGTCACTTCAATGACAGTATCTTCCAGGAGCGTGACCAAATACTAAATTTTCTTATGCTGGTGGTGTATGCCAAGTGTTCCCACACTGCGGTATTTGACATTAGTGCTGTTTCTCCCACACTTCAAAGAAGACATCTGTGGTTATGGCTGGCAAATGCCGACTTAATTGTTGATTATCATAATAATATAGTAAAAGCAGTCTCATTCTGTTGAGGTGGGAGTCACTTCATTAAATACAGGCCTTATGGCTATTATGATTTGTGAGGCGAAACTTGATGCCTGTAATCTCTTGGTGTGCCAACTGGATTCAAATGAAGGCAATGTTAAAAAAAAAACCTGGATGAGAAATCTGAAGATTTGCCAACATTGAGAGAAACTTTTACAGTCCCTTGGGTTGTGGTCTTCCCGGACAATGCAACTGTCAGCTGCAAGGTGGAATCACTTTAGAAGGTACAAACTGTTCGATTCCAGAGCTGGTATGTGAGAACAGGATCACTGGGATATTTGACCCACCCTCTTACAATCACTAGTGAAAAATAAAACAGGGGATTGTTAATCAGTGTTGATAACACAAATCTTTAGAAAACACAAGGAACATTTATACTCCCTTTTAAAGTGCAGGAGTTAAGGCAACTAAATCTGTTTCATTTCACTTCTTTCTGAGTATAGGATAAAGATGAAGCTGCATGTGAAATTTGGAAATGCTCAGACTCTCTCTGTTAAGAGAATAGTGTCTTCTTCCACTCACTGTGTAACAACAACAGCAAAAGCATCCCACCCCTCTACACACAGGGTAAATCCTGGAAAACTGAATTTGCAAGTGAAAATTAATACTGAAGAACTAGTTCTAAGAAAAGTAGATTTATTTTTAAATTTAATAATTTAAATTACTCCTTTAGTAGCTTGGCTTTGTGTTTTTAAAAAGACAAAACAGTTGCAATGATGCTGGCTTATTAAATAACCACAGTCCAAAAAAATGAAGAGGTATAACGTTGCTGAAATTCATTTAATTACACTTTTGCAGCATAATGGACTTAGTCTGTTTTTAATGAAAATGTTACTAATTGTTATGACTGCTTGTATTTGGATGAATGTCCTTTATTTCTAAGTTTAAAGTATTATACATAGGCAATTAACATGATCTATTTATGGCAGAATTACATCTTTTTTAAAATTTTCATTGTACTGGGTTTCTTCAGTATTTGTCTTCAATTAGCTTCATTTTTACTTACCTCTTCTTATTTTCTTTGAGCTTGCATGGCATAGGGGCTGTCTTTTCTTACTCGGCACTATTTTGCAAGATAACTGTTTGGAGTGACTTGTGTGTTTCTTTTTAAAGAAAACTTTCATTCATGTCTGTTGAAGCCCTTGATTTCCAGATGGTTCAAATATAAAGCAGCATTTTTCTTGCTGTGCCACACTCTCTCTTGCACTGCTGTGATGGTTTAGTCACAACTAATGGCTGTCAAGAAAATGAGACTCTGATTTGTAATTTCAGAAATCCCTGCTGCATGATTTAAGGGTGCGAAGTGGGTCAGCCACCAGTCAGACATTGCAGCAGACGGTCAAGCTCCAACAGGAGTGACAGACAGTCATAAAGTTGCCATTTTAAAGGGAGAATACTGGAAAAAAAAGTTACAGTCTGATTATGTTAGCTCTGGAGAAAAAAAATAGTGCTTTAAAGAGGAAAGGCAAAGACATCAAGAGCATGTTTGTATATCTATGGAACACCAAGGTTTTACATTCAGACACATTCCCGGGCTTCCCAGGATTTCGATCTAGGAATGATGTGAGGTAGTGTGAGTGTCTTTGAAAGTACCAGAAGTTAGTGTTGAACCTAAGGATTCGGATGAATGTGGTATGCAGAAGACCATTCACACTGGAGAGTTAACTTATTCACAAACTGGTGATCTGGCCATCTTGGATGTAGTCATGTCTGGGAGTACCAGGGACCAAAAGGGTGGTGGAAGCCATGAGTGACTTCACTCTTCAATTCCCAGAACTAACATCTCTTCGACACAGTACTTAGATGAACGGTGTAAAGAGGCGACAGCCCCCACTGTTTGGTATAGCTGTGGGTATAGTGGATTTAGAGGATAAACCCTGGTCTCCAGTGTCCTGACATACTGTATTACTGAAAATATGAAGGATTAGGGAATACCAGATGGATCATGTATTTTCATCCAGACTCATTAAGTAATTTTGAATTAAGTATTCCCAAAGGTTTCCCCAGTGTTTCTCACAGCTTTATCAGTCCAATTCCATCTCACCAAAAGGAGACAGACAGACTCCCACTGACTTCTTTTGGAGCTGGATTGGTCCTGAAATGTGCTGCATACAGTATATACATCTATTTGTTTAGGACCCCAAAAATAGCTAAAAGCATACTAACAAAGTGCATGGGTGATCATTAGTTTAAGTTCTTTTTGCATAAATTGTGTGCATTTCATGGCTCATATTTCTGGCTGTCAGATTATAAAACAATCACCAGTAAAAAAGGCATAAAAGATTAAGAAAATCACAAGGTCACAGCCTCTGATTATGTCACATACCCTGTGTGAAAGGAGAACAAGGACAGCCTGCCTTTGGGACCAGTGAAACTATGACCACTTGACAGTATTCATGCTTGTAATTCACTCCTGTATGTCCATTTTTTAGGGTGATACCTTTTTTCTTTATTAACATATTTTAGCAACTAGAAGCCACTTTTATGCTTTCTTTTGTGAATTTAGTTGAAAATTGGAGGAAAGGACTTTCTGACATATATTACAGTGATTCTACACACTAACCAACAAACGTGTTCGGTTTTTTGCATAACAAAATTATCAACAGAAGGTAATTCTACAGAAACTTCACATGCTAAATCTCATAGTGGTACAGTTTATCTGTGTAGGGA
>NW_010519893.1:61375-90766 GCF_000687285.1 Phaethon lepturus
ACCGGATTCTAGTTTTTATCAATTCCGCATTGCAGGAAAGCTGCGTCTTTGTCAGACAACGCAGTATCAGGACTTGTCCAGATGGTAGATGCAGAGCACAGAGGCAGAGCACCCATCTCATTAATACTCCTCAAGCACCTATACTGTTTAAAAATGTTAAGCCATTTTCCAAAGTCCATCAAGGGACAGGGACTCTAAAATTCTTGTCACTTTCTGAAGTGTTACAGAGCTCTTTGGTAAGCTATTCTGAGATCTGCAAACATATCAAAACGCTTTTGGCAACTAAAGGAGTGGACACCTCTAGACAAGTTTGAAAATACTACCCATGATGCTGGTTTTTCCTCCATGTTTTCAGAAGTGATGACTCACTGGAAGGAACTGAATACGTTTATGTTCTTTCTTGAACTCACATTTTGGCTAAGTCATCACTATGATGTTTCACTATGTGTGGGAGGTGCAGATCCACAGTTTTCACTTCACTGATATTATTGTGATTACCACAAACATTTTCTCATTGAAAACAAAAAGGAGTCAATACACATTGTTTCTAGTGCTTACACATGGTCATGTAAACACTTACTGAGAATTAAGACAGGCACATTTTGATTTAGCTGTAATTGATTCTACATGTCCTTATGTAAAATCAGATAAAGATCTGTGATCAAGAAGTAGTCTCTGGATAATTTTTATTAGCAAAATCAATATCATGGTTTATGTTAACAAGCCCAAATACATGATCCACCACACCATGAGCGAAAAACATTGTTAGTATCCCTCTGGAGGTGAGGGGTGAGTGGGTTCACACCTTTCCCAAGCACTGTTCAGCCTACCCACAGACCACTTGATCACTGTCTACATCAATCATGAGTCTACCAGGTCTGCATCTAGCAATACCATTTACAGCTATATTCGTGTAAACCTTTATCACAGATATTCTGCAGCTAAGAAAATAGTGGCAAGCAATAACCTAGCTTTCCCCAGGTTTTATTTTTAGTTTTTGTGACACAGATGAGTGAAATGCGCAGTTGAGACAAATATCTAAATATATTTTTGCCCGTATATGAAGAAATCCAGGGATCCTTGGGTACAAGAGATGTCTTTGTCTCCCACAGCAGCTCCCACAACAAATAGTCTCAGTTTTTACAGTATACTCAACAATATCATTGAGACAAAGGTAATTAGTACTATTATTCCCATGTAACAGGTAGAAAAGTAACTTTAGAAAGCTGCATTATTCTTTTACTTCAGAACCACTAAATGCACACTAGCTACCCCAGGTCAAAACTACAATGAAGGTGAAGCAAACAGAAAACTTCAGCTGTGCTACTAACAGTCAGCTTCAGCAAATACTAAAACTAACATGTTTTGTCTGTACTGGCGGCAGCTACATGTTAATCAGTAATGCTACAGTAAAAAAATGAAGTTAATTTTAGCAGCATAAACAAGTTCTTAATGTCTTTCCCAAACTTATAAAGGCAATTCCCAGGGGAGTTAGGAACTGAACACAGGTTAGTGACCTTAACAACCAGACACTTTTTTCTCAATAGCTGAACACTGCAAAGAAATCCTGAAAAAATTCTGGGAACTGTCAGCTTTCAGTTGGCCTCAGCAGTACTTGAAGCCATGAGCATTTGGAAAGCCACAAACACAGTCTGCACGATGCTGAAGGATAGTTCTGATAAGACTGCAGATGAATATTTGCACCATTTTTTCTAAAAATGTATGAAAAAACAGATTTTAAATGTATTGTACATTATTCAGTTAGTTATGGCAGATTTTTAATTATTATTGCTATTGCAATAACATCTGGAGGCCTTCACCAGGATCTGGCCTCACTGCCCCAAGACTGTGTAAGACATGACTTTTCTGAGTTATAGTGAATGAGACCCTGCAGACTTCATCCTGTAAGGGGAGAGGAAGTGGGGACATGTTTCTGGCATCTGGGGTTGGCAGGCAACCAAGATGCTCTAGGATTGTCCGATGGGCAAATGTCCAGTCAAGAGAAGGGCCACAGAACTAGGCTGCAGCTGAAAATAAAATCTTCTCCTAAGGCTGCTTTCACACGCAACCCCATGAGGTGAAATACTCAGCTGCAACGCAGGCACATGACGTTTCTCCTGCTCCATGACCTCAGTTAATCCAGCGTGTAGGTTCACAGAGCAGAGGAGAGGCCACAGAGGTGTTCGATAAAGACAAGAGATTTGGCCTTCCCGGCTCGGGCGTGGTAGGAGCCTCATGCTTAGTGCTCAAGATCTGACAGAGCTTACGAACAGGCATGAGGAAAGATGTCAGTCTCCATCCCACAAAGCTCAGAACCCAATGGATACGATTTAACATGTGGCTTAAGAAAACAAGGCGGGGAAGGGGAAAGGCTGACAAGAGAAAAGGATATATTTATGTATGTAGCTGGGTGCTCAATTCACAGACATGCCCTCAGGCAGTCTGTAACAGCAAACACAGCAATAAGCTGTACTTGTAAATATATATTTTTGCTTACTCAAACTGTAAACAGTGATGACAGCTGGGAGAAGAGCAAAGACGGGTAGGAGGGAGGAGAGGAGATTTTTTTAAAAATTTCTTATGAAGAAATAAATTTGTCAGTCTCAGAACTGGTGAAAAAGTGCACTGGCATCAAACCTTAAAACAGTTTCTGCATCACACATGCTGACAATCAAGGTTTGGTGTTTTTTTTCACTGAATGATATCGTTTCACAAAGCACTGGAATATTTTCAGTTAAGGGCCAGATCCTCACACCAATGCAGACCAGAGTAATGACACTAGTCATGATGCTATACTACAGACGATCTGTCCATCTAGGCAAAATTCAGATGCCAGTATTGACAGACAAAAAACATTTCCAAGGTTTTTAAATACTTTTCCCTTGCATCTCTTGAAAATATTGTTCATTCTTATGATTTTACTGTAATGATATTATCCTTCAGGTGACTGACTTGCTATTATCTAGCAATCAGATGAGATTCTCACTTTGTAACAACCACACCATACATCCCAGTCTTCCCAAATTCCTGAAAACATTTTGAATCCAAAAAGTCCAATAAATCAAATTCAAACAATGTGGAAGGAAAGCCTGTTCACTTCAAATAATTAAACAATTTGTGTTTCTAAACATATTTTTTGTTTGTTTATTTCCTTTAAAGTTCAAGTCAAGCAAGCTGTTTTGATCTGTTGAACACAAAATATTTTCAGATGGTCAATTTGTAAACTTTTTGACATTGACTCATGTTTTTTCTTGCTGAATTCATTCCTTTTAACTCTTTGAGACTCCGTCAGCTTTTGGGATTCCTCTCCTCAATTTTAAATAGTACTTCAAACCCCATTTTGTTTCATCTTTGCAACTGAAACATGCTCCAGTGATTTTAAACATTTTTGACCTTTTGTAATCCCAAGACTTAGCTTTAAGAAGAAGTTACCACTTGCTTTGTTTATTTGTTCTATGTGTTTAATCTCGTTTCCTTCTCTATATACAGTTCTACTCAAAATAGGTTCCTACACTCTCCTCATCAGCAGAGTATGTGATTGCATTTTGATTTAGTGGGATTTTTTTAAATATTCTTTTATTTCAAATTTCTACTCTTTTTATGTTAAAGAGAACTGGGGTGTGAAGTAAGCTTTTTTCTGGGCTTAAACAGGCTGACAGGGTCCTGCAGCCTACACAGAAAATTTAGCATTGAAGTAGACATTTCTACTGAGTGTGAAGAGAGGATTTCTCAGCCCTTCATGAAAGGTTTTGAATCTAATGTGTTATAGAAACAAAACAAGATAATAATATAGAACAGAAATGCCCAAACACCAATTTGTGCAGAGTCTGATTATTACACCATTCAAGCTGGAATGAAAGTGCTAAATCAAAGCACAGGCTCTCTGTACCATAGCATGCTGAGTTCAAAACTGAGATCCTAATACAAACTTTGGCTTCTTGATCTTTATTTACACCAGAAAGCCAATCTGCACTGAAATGCAAGATGTGCATTATTCCTGAACACTACACAAGTGGTGCATCAGAGATCATGTTTGAGGGGATGTCAGACTGCTGCTTTCTCACTACCAGAAAAACTCTAATACAAGTAACTAAAATCCTAACACCAATTTCTTTTGTACACCTTAAATAACACCATCTCACCTTTGCAGAGCTCTAAGTGACTACACATCAGCTCAAGAACCTGAGTTGACGTATAAACCTCAGTTGTTCCCCTTTGCCCACCTGGGCTAAGGTTTTCAGGAGCTTCTTTGGAGTCAGAAATTACCTGCTTAGCAACACGGGAAGAGGGCTTAGGTTCTGCAGCTCCTATCCTTCCCTCTGGAAGCAGTTCTGCAGAGATGGCAGAGAGGAATGTTTTCTACCGTTTCTCAGGAATATTGGTAGAGTGGACGTCAGGAGGAACTGAGGCTGTGGCAGAGAGAATGAAAGAACAGTTGTGTGCTACAGAGACACAGAGGCTACAACAATGATGATGGGCCAAAACCAGAAGTGCTTCTCCATGTCTTAACCACACATAGCCCATTTCAGCCAATTTCTGTCAATCTCCATAATACCCGCTCACCCCCCTCCTCCCCTAGTGGGGCAGGAGAGAGAATCAGAAGAATAAAAGTGAGAAAACTCATGGGTTGAGATAAAGACAGTTTAACAGGGAAAGCAAAAACCACACGCACAAGCAAAGCAAAACAAGGAATTCATTCGCCACTTCCCAGTGGCAGGCAGGTGCTCAGCCATCTCCAGAGAAGCAGGGCTCCATCACGCGTAACGGTTACTTGGGAAGACAAATGCCGTAACTCCAAACATCCCCCCCCTTCCTCTTCTTCTCCCAGTTTTATACGCTGAGCATGACGTCACATGGTATGGAATATCCCTTTGGCCAGTTGGCGTCAGCTGTCCCAGCTGTGTCCCCTCCCAACTTCTTGTGCACCCCCAGCCTACTTGCTAGCAGAGCAGTGCAAGAAGCAGAAAAGGCCTCAACTCTATAAACACTGCACAGCAGTAAACTAAAGCATACCTGTATTATCAATGTTGTTTTCAGCACAAATACAAAACATAGACCCATACCAGCTACTCTGAAGAAAATTAACTCTGGCCCAGCCAAAACCAACACAATAACTGCAGACTGACTTTAGCCATCAAGAGCTCAATGTGCAAAAATCTCAGCAGGTCCAAACCCAGAAGCTGCTCTGGCTACTGCTTATATTGGCTCATTTCAGTCCAACTCGCTGTCATACCACAGGCCTCCTGGGTCAGCTTGTCTCTTTGCCTGATAATTTTTCACCTGCAAAACAGGAATAATTGGAGCATAGTTCAGGTCCATGGGATTATCATGAAAGTAAATACTATAATGATACCAAATCACAAGTTGGAATATCCCTTTGGCCAGTTGGCGTCAGCTGTCCCAGCTGTGTCCCCTCCCAACTTCTTGTGCACCCCCAGCCTACTTGCTAGCAGAGCAGTGCAAGAAGCAGAAAAGGCCTCAACTCTATAAACACTGCACAGCAGTAAACTAAAGCATACCTGTATTATCAATGTTGTTTTCAGCACAAATACAAAACATAGACCCATACCAGCTACTCTGAAGAAAATTAACTCTGGCCCAGCCAAAACCAACACAATAACTGCAGACTGACTTTAGCCATCAAGAGCTCAATGTGCAAAAATCTCAGCAGGTCCAAACCCAGAAGCTGCTCTGGCTACTGCTTATATTGGCTCATTTCAGTCCAACTCGCTGTCATACCACAGGCCTCCTGGGTCAGCTTGTCTCTTTGCCTGATAATTTTTCACCTGCAAAACAGGAATAATTGGAGCATAGTTCAGGTCCATGGGATTATCATGAAAGTAAATACTATAATGATACCAAATCACAAGTTTTTTAAAGTTGAGGAGAACAGAAGGGGTTGCCTAGAGCCACAATTCTGCTGTTGCTTCTGCCAACAAAGCTCTCTAATGGGATGACAGCACATGACAAGAAAAGGATTTTGCTACCAACAGAACCATGCCCTTTCCCAAGCATAAGCTGTATAACACAAGGACTTTGCAACAGCTTATCTGTGTCAGTGCTGTACAGGTAGAGCTTGCTTTACAGATACTTTTATATTAAAAACAAAAGAATTATGCAGGAAAATCTTTAGTGTAGGTCTGGCCCAGGCCTACAGTTGAGTGTTTGCCAGGTTGACTCCATCAGCCCAGTACTCCTCGTAGTCAACAACCAGGAGAGGCAAGACCACACTTTGTATAGATATAGCTACCTTCCACAAGCAAAGCAGACTAAAGGAGTAAAATTCTATTTTTGCCAGGGCAAATTCAGAGAGTCTTCTGCCCATATGGTTTTGTCGATGGCAAGAAGAATAGTGCAATCCCTGACTGATCCTGCTATAAACCAGTGCATTTTTGAAATAAGCTCAGTCAAAATTTCATAGCTGAACTGGTGCAACTTTTCTATGTGGTCCATTTTAAAATTGATTCTTTACACTTTTTTCCACTTGTAGAATAATCACAAGCTAACTGATAGCAAGTAGATTAATGCACTGAAAAGACATTGCGTCAAAATTACAAATTTGACTATTTCAAGAATGTGAATATTGGGAGAACAGAATCAAAAAGAGAGGGTCCCCTTTTTTGTCACTCGTGCTTGGTTTGCACAAGTTTAATTGCCACAGCTGCAGTGGAGTTTCCCCTAGTCTAAACTGGTCTTAGAGAGAGAGGTGAGGCACAGAGAACATTAAGAGTCCATTGTGAGAATTTTTGAATTAGCTAGTGAACTGAACAGTTTGGACAATTTTTAAGCACATGCATTTCTTACACAGAAGTCTGATGGGAAGGCATAAAGAAAACAATGTTTGTGAAGATGTTAAATGCAATTTATTTCATGTAAAAAGTATCAGAGGGACTATTTTACCAGGAAGAAATTTATGTTGTATGCAAAGCATAGAAAAATACTTGGGAAGCCACTGTTAACAAAAAAAAAAATAACTTCTTTGGCATCTACTCCAGAGAATAGCAACCAAGAAAAAAGTAAATAATAAGCTTCTGTGTTGCATTACTTTAAAAATTCACTTGAATGAAAGCAAATAGTATAATAATGAACTGAGTCAGAGAGCACTGTTCAGTTACATGTAGAATTTAGGGGAGTTTATAATAGCAACACTTACAAAGACTTGGTTGGGCTTATCGTTATGAAAAGAGGAAAAAGTTGTGATGAGTTAAATGACATTTATAAAATAAGAGGGTCTGATCAAACTGCTCCAGGTTAGTCCTCCACACCAGTAAGACCTTAAAATTAGGTCATGGGGATGAAAGGAGAATTTAGTCTAAAGTATTTCATACAAAGGCTATGTGACATATGGAACATGTTACCCTAAAGACTAACTAAATCAAGGAGCATGAATGTTTTCAAGAAAGAAAATGACAGGGAAATGCATAAGGAAATTTCCAACCATGGAAGCTTCAAAAAGAATACAATTTCTATGTATTTTTTAATTAATTTGGGATGGTCAACCATTATCTGTGTTCTGAAAGGAAATTATGATAAGCATTATGTCTTTTTCTTTCCCCCTTCCTAACTGTGGTGTTTGTGGGATTTAGTTTGTTTTGTTTTCATTAGAAGGGCTGCAATTTTGCCTTCCCAGAACACAAGGAAAAAGAGATAATAAAATGTTAATGGCTATGTAGTTTCTTTCAACATTTAACAGTTTAAAATCTTCATTCTTTGTATTCTCTTTTGCTTTCACTAGAAGTTTTATGAGTGTGAAGATTTAGTACAAAATTGGCAGTTTACTTCTTTTTACATATCTGGAAAAACTTCATGTCCTGAAAATGGCTTAGTCTGTCTAGAATTAGACACCATCAAGCAATCACCACAACAAGCCATGGGACAGTTTGTGATAGTACTGCTGGTCCTATCCCCCCTGTATTTGAGTTCCTTGAACAAGTTCTTACTCAACTCTCCTGCTAGGTATCTCAGATACTGTCTCCTGCATTACACATTGGGCTAAAGAGGTACAGCGCTTTTTTGATTACTCTATATCCAGTGCCAACCCGTAATGTAATGTTTTAAGACTGATGCAAGGACTAAGTAGAAAAAGAGAAAAGCCCAAACCAGGCCAAAATAGCAACCTCTTAGACACCGTCAAGCAATCACAACAACAAGCCATGGGACAGTTTGTGATAGTATTGCTGGTCCTATCCCGCTGTATTTGAGTTCCTTGAACAAGTTCTTACTCAACTCTCCTGCTAGGTATCTCAGATACTGTCTCCTGCATTACACATTGGGCTAAAGAGGTACAGCGCTTTTTTGATTACTCTATATCCAGTGCCAAGCCGTAATGTAATGTTTTAAGACTGATGCAAGGACTAAGTAGAAAAAGAGAAAAGCCCAAACCAGGCCAAAATAGCAACCTCTTATCTGAACCCCTTCAGCCTGTAGGAGAAACCAGATTTCAACCACAGTCTCAGAATGGTTAATTCACAGTGGTGCGGATTTACCTCACCTAACACAAAGCATATCATTTAGACAACTCAGCACAGTTACACAGGATGGATATTTACCTTCAGTGTGCACACTGGAAATGATTTAAAGTTAACCCTCAGTGATGTGAGGGGTTTAAATCCCTTAATGTAACTGTGGGGTTTTGGAACTGAAATTTAAGGAAAATATTGAAAATTAATCCAGAAATTTAATTTCAAATCTTGAAATTAATACCTTATTGTAGTATCAAAATTTCTCTTCAGCTAGAATCAAATAAAAGGAAATTGAGATCATTGTTATTACATTGTGAATAAAACTCTCTTTTCCACTGCCAAAAATTGCAGATTAGGAAGAAAGCAGTGAAATTACAGTATATTTTTGTGGAATTATACTTGCTTTTAAAAGTATTTCTTTTGCTAAAGTGTAGACAAACTATCCTCCTTCCTTGCAGTAATGTTATTTTCTTCCTTTCACATAACTGTAGACCACATGAGCCAGCAAAACAAATGACTCCAAGTTTCACAGAATAGACTCATGTTTTCCCAAAATTTAAGGAAAATGAAAGAATTTGGAGAAATTACAATCTTAGTTTCAGCTTGTACATGGAACACAGAAAAAGAGGACAAGAAGATAGTTTCGTTTTACCACCTTGTTCAGAAATTTCCATATGCTTCTTTCTTTCCCTTTTGTTAGAGATCTGACACAGAAAGATCTTCTAAACAGAGAATGATATTTTCTTCTAATTGTACCAAGGTAAATCTGAAGTAGCACTACGTAAGTCAATAGAGTTATTTTAAGTCTAAACAAGCAATTTAATCGTAAGACACAGCATTGTTTCTTAAATTTCTCCAATTTATTTGGAATCATGTTTATTGTAAGCATTAACACCTGACCCATTCCCTATTGGATTTCCCCATAACAACTTACTAGTACTGACATTAGCTTAGTAGAAAACTGAGCCAGCTCAGACACTATGCCAGATTATGACCTCAGTTATATGCAACTCAGTCTGCAGTCGCCTGCTTTCTGCGTGACCAAAAGCAGAATTTGGCCTCGAGCTTTAATTTTTAAGAGTTGCATATGCACAATTGTCTCCAAGCATAATACAATTTAATAATTTAAAATGGGAATAAATGTTCTTTGCAATTTTCCTTAATTTCTAGCAGTCCCAAAATATGTCTCTTATCTTTTCTAAATAACTCTAGCACAGTGTTTTGCTTGTAAAACCAACTTCTGCACGTGCACTTGAGTCCCATAGTCCAGATGATCTGAATCATCCAGTCTTGACCTGCCACGTCCTTTTCTACTTTTCACTCACCTATATCTTAATTGAAGCTACACTGAAACTGAAGTCACAAACTGTACCTCCATATGTATGCTGACAAGAAAGACGCCTTCATGACATGATCAAAGAAGACATTTCAGAGGCGTAATGTGCCCTCAGCCCCGAGATGTAGGTTTAGGGTGAGATGATGGGAGCATGGGACAGAAAAAGAGGTATGTGTGTGCTTTTGCCTTTTTCTGGGAGGGCACAGGAGATATTTCCTGAGTATGTGTAGGCTTCCCATCAGTGCCAGCCACAGGAAATGGTGCCTTCCATTGGAAAAGCCCTTTACTCCTACTTACAGCTCAGCAAAGGTCTTTATGCTCCCATTGCCAAAAAAGGCCTGAGAACTTACTATCCCCTTTACATCCAGTTATGCCAAGACGTTGACTGACCTCTCACCTTTAGTAAGGTTTCCCCACGTGTTTGCCTCCCAAAAGTTCCCAAGGATGTGATTGCTTTGTTTTCGCAATGGGGTCCCTTCCGTATTTTCTTGTAACAGACTGAGATCAGGTTAGGAAGATGCTGGTCTTCCACAGGTTTCAGTGAACATGCTCCCCCATTTCCTAGCAGTGGTAATATCCTGTATCATTTTAACATGGGCCTTTAACTCAGAATCTGTACAGAATTCACCTCCTAGGCTAAACTCACCGCATATTGCCAGGGGCAGTACCTAGTCAGAGAGCAATATAAAAGTGAGGGAGAGGTGTCCCTTCCTCCCTTACCCGCGACCCCCCCTCCCTGGTTTTGTTCCCATGAGTGTTCAAGTTCAGCTTGCTCATTGCAACTCTGCCTGCAGCAAGGAGAGCAGGGGCTGCTCACCCAATACTCCCTGCTGAGAGGAAGTGGGTGGAGGGGGGGTGTTAAGATGACAGAAGCGAAGAGAGCCCAAGCTTCACCCCGCTCCCCTTCCTCGCTAGCCAAGGTAGCTGGCTGGGAGCATGGGAGAGTAAACTTCTCCACACACAAGAAAGAAAAAAAAAAAAAGAGAGAGAGGAAAAAAAGAAGGATGAAGTAATTGACTCTTGTAGCAGAGCGAAGGGAGTGCTTTTGGTGGTGGAGGGAAGATAGGGAGGAACTGTGACTCTGAATCACAACATATTCTGTACTCTGCTCCTGGGGAGATGCAGCTGTGCATCTCCCCTTGTATAGGCTACACTGTAAGGTTACACTGTCATCCAAAGTAAGCATCCCTAATTCTCCCACTTCCTGAAGCACAACAGCATTTGGCTCCTTTTTAATCAGGGATTTCTACTGTGCAAATTGAAGCCTAGGACTAAGCTTTTCCTATGAGCAGAATTAAAAATCTCTCCCTTGGTTGTTTTGTTGGTTCCTGGGGAAAACTACTGAATGGTTATGGCCGATTTACATTGGCCTGCTCCTTTTTTAAGGCTGATTCCAAGTTATTCTTAATCCCTCAAGGCACCTGAGATCTTCTACATGAGCCAGCCATGGACACCTTTGGCAGTGTTTTCTACATCCTTTTCCCTCCCTCTGCTTGCTTCCCAGTTACTTCTGACTTTGCTAGAGTAAGGACTGTTTCCCTTTACTACTGCCTCAATAGGAATAAATATGGCATGGAAGTACTTCTGATTTTGGCCAGCTGACTCAATGGACTTTGCTTGAGGCCAGCAGAGTGTTGGGAAGAACTAGAAGGAAGAGGCTAGTCCGGTGGGTAGAAGCAACCACACCTCAGACCTCACGAGAGGAAGGTCTGAATGCCCTCTCTCATTCTCTTCTCACATGACCTTGGGCTCGTATAACCTTGGAAAAGTCATATAACCTGTCTGGGCTTTAGTTTCCAAACTGTAAAACAACATCAAAAGCACTTGATCACCAAAAGCTTCATACTGCAGTGTTGCCACCCCTGCAATAAGGCTACCAGCAGCCTTCCCTTACCCTTTGTCAGCTCTCATGCACTCACAGCATCCGCTCTTGCAGCGGGGATTGTGTGTCCAAGCGTGATTTCTTGCCTCTTAACAGCAGTGAACACCTGATCTCTCACAAAAGGAGTAAACTGCGGCAGTATATCCATAGCTCTGATCTAACCTATGAGTCCATTATCCAGTGATGTAACTAACCTTTGTGGTGATTAGATGTCAGTAGCTTTCTTTCATGAAATGTATATAGTGTGCATACAACAAGAGGTGAACAAAAGTCTATTTAAAAAATCACTGTTTCTATTCCTAGTTCCCATACCCTGAGAGTTACTTTATTCCTGCCCTTCTATAGATAAACTTTCTCACAACCAGAATTTCTTCACTAGGAAGAAATTTTCTAAAAAAACATTCTAGTTATTGACTGTATAAGGAGAGGCAAGGCCAGCTGCTGTACATTTCATTTGTCTCCTTCCCATGCCCAGCTTAAAATGTTGCTTTTTCTATCAAATATCTGGAGATTATATGCCTGGCGAGAGACAGCATGTGTTAAAGTACTCCCAGTTCTAAAATTCTTGTTTCAAAGATTTTTGGCAAGAAGGAGGAGGGAGGCATAGTGTATCAACAGCAAAATGGCATCTGGATCGAAAGATAAGAAAAGCATGGTGGTTTCCAAAACTCAAGGCAGTTTTCAGATGAGTTTTGGACCTGGCAGAGGTGCAGAGCCTGCATTAGAGAAATAGGAGAACGGAGATCACTCTGGCTTTGGAAGGCAGGGCTCAGTTCTGCAGATTAGCAGACACTTTGGATGCAGTTTAGCAGAGCATTCAACCATGAGCTTAACGAGCGAGCATTTCAGTGGGGGCAACTCGCAAGCTTAAAAAACATACATTCTGTCAGACTGGGGCCAGAATACTCTCACCATACTTGAGCATTAACCCCTAAATATAGTTGAACTCACAGCAAAGTATTAACCGAGAGTTAAAATTAGAAAACTTCTGTGTCTCAAGAAGAACTGCATACTGGAAATTTTATCCACATGAACGTTGATGAACTAGGGGACTCACAAGCAAAGTTCCACTTCAGGCAAATTTTTACAAGGAAAAAAATGCGGAATAGCTAGATTTACCGGAACAGTATTTACCCTCAGGACAGGCCTTCATGTAAACAATTAGCTATAAAGTAATGCCAATTAGTAGAATGCCTTTTTTCTCTAAATGGACAATGACTTTTTAAAAGATCCATATTCAATGGGAAAAAGCACAACAGTCTTTCATAGGCACACACTATATGTGTGAGCTCTTCTCCATAAGAAGGATTCAGGTGTCTCACTGTGCAGCTGGGAGCAGTTCTAGAAGAGCCGTCATGATTTCAGTGTAAAACCGAGCAAGGTTTTTGGGAGAGGTGATCTCTCATATTAGGTAAGTTTATTGAGCTTTTCAGAATAGACTTCTAGGCATATAAGCTCTTTTTCATCTCAAGGCTTACAGTTTATATAATGAAACAAACTTCTAACCTTACATTTCCCCTCAAAACCCTTACCTGTTATTGCATCAGAAATACAAGACTGCTTTTTATCTGAGAATGACTTTAAAAACATAATATTAAGCTTGTTGCGAGCCAGCAATTGCACCAGTCCGAAGACCACGGAAAAGGTATTAACTATATACTGCAATGCTAATTTCTCACTGTGGTCCTAATGTGAGCAATTCAGTTGCATGCTACACGTGTGATAAAATGCGGATCAAACATCAACTGTCTCTGGTCATATTGTCGTTCCTTCGCACCCCTTACTGTGCAAAAACTTTGTCCAATTCATGCTGAATTCAGTGAGGTCCTACTGGCGGTTTTAAAGTGTTTGGATCAGGCCTGGAGTCCTGTTCTCCGCATCAGATCCTTTGCGCCTGCCCGTCTAACAAGATCTTCTGTTTGGAGGTTCGTGAACATTTGAGGACAGGGACGGGCAATGCAGAAAGCGAACTCTGCTTCACCAAGTGGCCATGGATGTATTTCTGTACGGCTTTAAAGAAACCCGGAGTCGTGGGCTTTTGCAAAGCCAACAGAGGTGCAACTTCGGCTGAAGTGAAATGGGGCTTCCCCACCAAGCCTCTCGGGCCATGGCTGGCCACAGCCCCAGCCCCATGCAGCACGCACGGGGTGGCAGTGCGTCGCATGTGGAGGCGAAACAAGGCTCTTGCCTGGTGCTCGGGGGAAGTGTTGCTCCTTCTAAGCAAATGGTAACTTAAAAATTCGCCTGGGCCTCTTAAGAGGCAGTGCTGGCCTAACGGTGTTCCCATTCTCAAGGCAAACATCTGTATTCAAGGGTCACGGTAGAGCTGTCAGAAAACCAAAGAAATGCTCTTTTTTCAACAGAAATATCTCAGGTTCTCTTCAGGGTGTTTTTTTTTTTTTATTTATTCAAAACAAACAAAAGCTCATTTTTATCTAGCTTTTCCTACTACTGTATTTCTGTTTCCTTGTGGGTGTGAGGTCTGCCTATACTCATAAACTAGGTTTAGGGATGCAAGATTTTTCATACTGAGGCTAACATTTTTGAAGATGTAACCCTTATTTTCTTCAGTTTGCATGCTTGATTTCACTATTTTCCTTACTTCATACAAGAAAAAAGAAATCGGAAGGTATTAAAAAAGATGGAAGAGGAAGTTTTCAGTTTCTAAACCAAATGAAATATAAACCTTTTTGTTTTCAATATAAAATCCAGTAAAATAATGCTCTTGAAATTCAGTTTGAAACAGCTTTCCTCTTGAGTTTCTTAACAACAGAAAAACTAAAAAATAGCATTTCAAAAATCTCTCAATATTTTTCTAAGAAATTTTTCTCCTACAAAATGAGTTCTCCAGTGGGAATGTAAATGTAGAAACACATCAGACCATCCTACATCACAGGGTCTCTAGAAGACTGCTCTTTCATAGCCTAACAGGAGAGCGGCAAAATTCTGATGATCTGAGAGTTGTTTCCCTTTCTCCTCCTGCTACCAAGTTAGCGAAAACCCACCTCTGGCATTTAAAAATAGAATCACCAGAGTAATTTGTTATAAATGTGGACCACTTCACCTTTCCATGCTCTTCCCAGAAACATATACCAAATATAGTCACTGGCTTTGCCAGGCTTGAACCCCCCAGCAGAGTAATGTGTTATCAATGTGGACCACTTCACCTTAACCCTTTCCATGCTCTTCCCAGAAACATATACCAAATATAGTCACTGGCTTTGCCAGGCTTGAACCCCCCAGAATTGTGGGGAGGTGAAAGAAGTGAGTTTCATCTGGAGGACTGCTCTCAACTTTAATTACGGCGAGCTTAAGCCCTCAAAGCATCAATCTGATGAAAATAAGAGGAACTGCAACTATTGCCTGACTTTAATACAAAACAACCAATCAGCCCTGGTTGAGCCAAAGTAGGTCCAGGTTGACTTGAAAGGTTAATGGATCTTCAAACTGTTTTAAAAAAAAAGACTTGGATGGAGTTTCAGGGCTGCAACGAAACATGAAACCAGGCCTCTTTGGTGTGGCTTTGGTCTTGTTACAAACATCTTGCAGAGCTTGAAAACTGCTTTTGATGAGCAGCGTAACTTCCCTTTCCTTAGTTTAATCCCATTTTTCCTGATTGCACTTCTTTTTGCCCCACCCTAAAGTGAATGCTCTCTTTCACCAATGCTTACGCTTTCCAGATCTTTGCACTGGGTTTGCTGTTATGCCCTTTCTGCCAGCTCATAGCAAAGGCTTGCATGTTCAAGGCAATTTCCTCAAAGGTCAGTTATACAGCCTTTCTAGTAATTTTTGCTGCTCTTTCCTAATATTCTTTGTGTATGACAATACCTTCCAGCTTTCAAGCAGCTTTCCTGATTTTTCTGCTGGGTGATAAAAAGTGACAATTCTTTCCTAGCACTGCAATGCAATGCCCCAGTATTTGCATTTATTAAATACTATGCCTTTACAAAGTTTTAGATCATTCCTGGGTCTGATCAGGTATTGCTCCTTTCTAAATTTCTTTTCCCCTCTGCATATCATTGCTCAATACCACTATTCCCCCAGCACACTAGCTTGTAATTTCTACTTTGACTCTCATTTTGTAATTTTCTGCCAATATTTTATGTCTCCATCTCCCCAGCAGAGATTGTATTTCTCTTTGCTCACTGCTGTTTGCATCCCCTCCAAATTCAGCTGCAAATTTAATTGTTTACTGCTGTCCATGCCGCTATTAACAAACAGTAATGGAAAGATTAACTAAGACAGGATCAGTTTATCAGCTCAAATTGTCCACTACCACAATTTAGTTCTGGCACTTTCTATTCTTCTGTTTGCAAATTACTTCTCAAAAAAAAAAAAAGTGCAAAGCTCTGGACGAACTTTCTGTTTTTGTAAAATAAGGACAGGTCTAGTCAAGTCATTGGAATTTATTGATTTAACTAAGGATATGACCTTTAGATTCCTTGTTACTTTGGACAGTTTTCAGAGCTACACAGTGAATAATATGTAGAAATACTTCAGCTTTTGTGGAAATTGGTTACCCAACTATGGCTTTAATTTTTTGTCATGACTGAGATGTGGATAACTGCTCATCTCAGATGGCATTGTTTTTATTTCCTTGCATTTCATGCTTGTCACAGATCAATCAAACTTCCATACAGAATTACAGATGGACTTTCCTGTTCCATGCAATGCAACATGAAAACTCAGGGGCTGTTCCCCAACTTGCAGCAGAATACCTGTATAACCTTGCAAACATCATCTGACTTCTGTGTATTCCAGTCTCTGCTCTTTGAAATGGGAACAATGGCACTCTTCCTACTTTGTCAGTATTAACCAAGATAAATACTTACGGAGTGCTCAAATATCAGTGAGAGATACCATGAGAATAGTAAGAGAAAACAGAGGATGATTTACACTGAGAACATTTATGGAAATACATTTGTTAAGATGCCTCATTATTCTCAAAACAGACAGGCATCTCCCACACAGCATGCAGGGCATTGTACTGCAATGCTATCGTGCCTTGTGTGGAGAGAGGAAATCTTTATTTTTGCTTTCCTACTAGGGCAACAACAACCAGGTCTTTGAGGGAGAAACCAAAGGATGTCAGGGTATATATCTAGGGTAATAAAACCCCAACACCATTCCGCAGAGTTCCTTACTTCGCAGATGTAAAAATAATGAACAGAGACTTTGAATTGACCAAACTCTTCCAAGAAAACAGAGGAATCAGGATCCCAGCCTCCCAAACCTTGCCCTGACCTTCTCAATACACAGATTAGTTAGTGAACTGTTTAATGCAAATTACACTATGGCAGTCTGGGCAGAGACAGAGAGGTGTAAATATCATGTCAGAAAAATACTAGTGAGGAAAGGAATTAAAATAGAAAAAGACCTAATTGTGACTGAGGAAAGCTTGCCTACTTCTGTAGTTGATTATAGACCTGGGGATGCAGCTAGTGCGGTTGATATTGTACCGGACATTATTAATAGTTGAGTCCCTCAACGGGATTGCTAGAGGATGCTGGGGAGTGTCAAATGCCTCCAGGGGGGTCTCGAGTGCCCTGAACTCCAGACAGTGTCAGTGGCGGGGGAGGAAGGTGCAGGGCCAAAACCTAACAGAATTAACTTTGCACAAGGTGTGAGAAGCAGCTGCTGTTCCAAGTAGTGAGGTAAGCACTGAGGAACTGCTCCTGACCTTTCTCTTGGAAGCGGGCAGGTATATGTAAGGCGATCACATTTTGATCTCCAAAAAGATACATTTGTGGAAAGATCAAATGTAGACACACATGCCTTTGCAATCAGCTGTGTCTGAGATGAATGGATGTTGCCGCAGTTTTACATACTGCATTTAACTGTTCAGAAAACAGATTGCTCCTTACAGCAGATGTATTATTACAAAACTGTCCCTCAGAAAGATGTCACTAGTCAGGAAAGCTGTCCTCAATGACTAGTAGGGTCATGGTCACAACAGTAATCATAAATAGTAATGTATATTTGTTCGAAGTGTAGATGAGGTTTTCATACTTGGGTGAACAGCTGTCTTACTGTGCTGTGCTCAGCCAGTCATTTAAAGAGGAAAAGGAAACGTCAGCGACTCAGTAGGCTAAACTCCATGTCCATAAGAGATTAGGTATATACCATTCACTGGAGGCTGTTGGGGCTCAGTGCTCAGATGTGTCTTCTCTTTTGAACATGGCCTTGAGTAATGCATGATTAAAAGCAACTGACCTGCTGCAGATACTTAAGAAACTTTGGTGGCCTCATCCTCAGATATGGTGTGTAGCTGCACTCCCCAGCCCATCTGCAAGAGGAATGCATTAATTTCAAATTCCTTCACTCTAACTTATGGTATGGCCCCCAGGATGGGAGAGTTAACACTTAGAGCTGACATAATGCAGTCCCACTTGATTTTGTTTCTGAATTCTTCAGCTTCTTAGTGGGTCTGGCTCTTGTGAAAGCTTTAGCTTCAATCGATATGTGTTGAAATTTCCGTATCTTGAGAAGTGGAAATGTTCAGGAGGGTCATAGCATCTCTAGGGTCATTCAGCCCTCCGCAGCAATCTAACTTAATAAATTCTTCTACAGGCATATATTGTACAAAGAGTCTATTACTATTCTGAAATATAGTGTAAATTTTCATATGCAATTATTTCATCCTCCCATCTTTCTGAATATTCAGAATGCAGTGATATTTTTCTTGTTCTGTACTTTTTCATTGTCCCCCTAAGCAGAGAGGAGAAGGGCTGCATTTCTTCTCAACGTAGTTATCAGGATGAGGGAATCAACAGGGCATTCTGCTACTTGTTGCTTTCTGTGAGTTTGTGAAAACAGTGCTTAGCAAGCAATGAGAATAATTACGCTGTCGTCTTTGGCAAAAGCCTGAATAAGCTGTCAGCCACCACAAATGATCATTAGCTGCTCGGTCTGAAGAACAAAAGCTGCTCCTAAATTTTTCAGAAAGTGCCAAATAGTTCAAGCTGACTTACATAAATCATGTTGGGTATTACAATGCTGAATGTAAAATTCACCAGTCACTTTTCCTTCTATGCCAGTTCCTTTTAGCAATGTCTTAAAAGTAAATACTTAGGAAGTATCTCACAGTACTAGAATTTAATTATTTTCACAGAACATATTAAATGACACTTTGCTTTTCGGCTGTGTAGACTGTTCAGAGACTGATCAAAATAAAACAACACAGTTTTTTTTTTTAAATTACCACAAACAAAACAAAACTAAAAAAAGCTTTCCAACACTATGTGAAGTGTTGAGTCTGTAAAGAGCAGAAAGCAATTTGCCAGAGTCTGTTGGAGATTTCATTTGCTGATGGAAGCAATAGGTAAGTTTATCTACTTTTAAATTTAGGCCTTCCCTGAGACACCTAGATTAGACAGCTTTAACACCCCACTAACACTGCAGTGATAGGTAGGAATGCAAACTATTAAAATAAAGTAAAACTAAGCTACAGTTGAAAGATCAAAAAATTTTGCAATGCATGAGTTTTTCTTTCCTATGGTGTTTGTTTTTACCCACTGTGCCACAAATGTCAGCAATCTCTAAGTCAAACTTGTTTAGTGCAAATTAACAGCTGGCTCTATATTACCAGGATATGCTGGTTTTCCTGCCATGTTGTGATGTGTGTTCCCGCGTGTCCAGAGAAGGGCAACGAAGCTGGTGAGGGGGCTGGAGCACAAGGCTTATGAGGAGCAGCTGAGGGAACTGGGGTTGTTTAGTCTGGAGAAGAGGAGGCTGAGGGGAGACCTTATCGCTCTCTACAACTACCTGAAAGGGGGTTGTGGCGACGAGGGTGTTGGCCTCTTCTCCCAAGTAACTAGCAATAGGACGAGAGGAAATGGCCTCAAGTTGCGCCAGGGGAGGTTTAGACTGGATATTAGGAAAAATTTCTTCACTGAGAGCATGGTCAGGCATTGGAACAGGCTGCCCAGGGAGGTGGTGGAGTCACCATCTCTGGAAGTGTTCAAAAAATGTGTGGATGTGGCACTTCAGGACATGGTTTAGGGAACATGGTGGCGCTGGATTAATGGTTGGACTTGATGATCTTGAAGGTCCTTTCCAACTTAGTGATTCTGTGATTCTGTGAAACCCTCCGGACCATTCATAATGCCTAATTGTCACTTAGTTCTACTCCTTGTTCCTTTAAGGATCTTCTTAGCTTCTGTTGCCATGTTTGCAATCACTTTTGAAAGCTGGGGTAGTATCTTTGAATAAGGGGGCACTACCACTATGCAAAGGGACCAACTTGAAGAGAATAATATGTCTTCCTACCTGAATGTCCAGTGCTTTTCCAAATTGCACATAGCAGAGTGTTTTCCAAGCACATTTAAAGACTTATTTGAAATCCTTGCACCCTCTGACCCTTTTTTAATTACCTCTAGCAAGAGCTCAAAACATCAAAGGTGCATCCCAACATTTAGAAGGACACACAGGTTAGCACAGCACAAAAGCAGAGCTGGTCCAAAGCTTCTCAATCACTCAGGAAAAACAGCTTGCTGGAATATGTCAGCAGCCCTTGCTGAACTCCCAGTATATGGAATAGAAAAGGAATTGGGTGATACAGGAGGAAAGAGACAAAAAACAGGGGGGATATCCTAGCAGCAAGACCCTGTCAGGCTGCTAATCCCATCTTACGTAGCTGTGTGCTGTCTTTGTGGTACAGGCACAAAGTGAGACGAGTAATCCACCAGTCCAGCTGCTGAGTCCCCAGTCAAATGATGAGTTCACATTAAACAAGTAGGTCAACAAGGGACACCTTTTGATGTGAATCCAGAGAAAGTGCTGGATCAATTCTTCTGGATTCACACTATGTAAACTGTTCTACAACCGCACGGCTTGGAGGACAGGTATGTAGTAGGTACTACACAGTAAGGTGATTATACCGGTTCAAATGGATGTGTCATTATAACCAATATATACTGAAGACCCATTTAAGTCATGTGCCATCACAAAACCTTAATGTTGACTAGACTGCGTGTCACAGCTGACCTGACAGCCCGTGGAAACAGAAACTGAGTTCAAGTAGCAGCGTTAACACTCTCACACAATTGGGTATCCGGCAGAAATGAAGTAGGAGCAGTCACCAATTATTGTCTTCTCTATTTGTATCTAATAACATTACGTCAGCTGATACTGGACCAGGGAGCATGCTGCTGGGCTGTGCTCTTATTCTGAGGTCACCATGGAAATGTTTGCCTATGGATATTTGGGACCCAGACGCAGGCCCCAAATATAGTACTCTAGCCTGTAATTCCTGTAGGAGTGTAAATAGTACTGTGTCCATCTCTAGGACCATTCATCACACTTACTTGACTGCAAACAGTCCACAAAGACAGATGAAATGAACCTTTTCAGGGATTTACATGTGGAAAATTTCAAGAAGAACCTTGAAGAACAACAAACATTTCTCACAACATACAGCTTACTAGAAACAGTTTGGCTTGAGAAAAATCTGTTTTTCTAACTGAAATGAATAATTTTAATTTTAAGAATTTTTAATGAGAGAACAGAAAAATTAATGGGAAGGACTAAATTCTTGGGGATTTTCATACCATTCTCCAAAAGGCTGAAGAAAGAGCTACTGCTACATGTGCTGGCATAGTTTCTGCTAAGGTCCATACAAGCCTGTGCCCCAGGACCCTGGAAGTTAAGTCAGTCTTCTCTTGGACAGGACACCTTTGATGATAACTTGCCTCTGATTGCAAGTCTTCTCTATAGATAACTTACTCACTACCTACTCACTCGCTCTACTGAGTAAGCACCTTTTCTGTTTTGTGAATTACATTGTGTAACTTTTGAAGCATGTCCAGAAACATCAGAGTGATTTGTTTTGAAAATATGAAAACATAAACATTTCAGTGTTTTACATTTTTCTCTCCTTTGTATTGCTTTAACAACAACAAAAAAAGAAAGTAAAAAGTACAAATTGCAAATTATCTCAATGTATACAGGCACAAAGTTCCATTTTGGGCAAAGAGCCATTTATCTAAAGCAATATTGCCCAGTCCTGCAAACCAATACACTTTTAAGGTGTCATATTCACAATAGAGCCAAGGCCATAAACCAGCTGCAGTTTCCCAGTGATGTCCATTTCTCCTAGCTACAATAGTGCCTTAGGCGTACTCTGAGGTGCTGAACTTGACGGGCAGCCTAACAATTTCAAGTCATGAACTGGGATTTCTGAACAGCCCACTTATGAACTTCCTAGGTGAAGTGTCTTGGAGGGACTCCCTGAAACTGTAA
This sequence comes from Phaethon lepturus, assembly GCF_000687285.1. Lineage (NCBI taxonomy): Eukaryota > Metazoa > Chordata > Aves > Phaethontiformes > Phaethontidae > Phaethon > Phaethon lepturus. The sequence goes on from NW_010519893.1 coordinate 83,295, forward strand.
TCTCATCAAGCCTTTGCTTTTTCTTTACAAAATTTGCACCCCAAAACATCCCAGAAAAATGTAAAGATTGGTTCTGAAACATTTTTATTTTTGCAGAAAATAATTTGCCAAGTACAAATCAAACTACAAGTCAAATTTCAGAGTAGTTTAACACACTTCCCACCAAATCCACAAGACATTTTATGTTGGGTTCAGAAAAATACTTTTGAATAATTTTTTCCATTAATGGGGTTTCTCCACGGATGAGGAAAAATAGTTTATTTGAACTGCTGTAATTCTGAGGATCCTAGCCGTTCCTTTTTGTGTGCAGCATCACATTAAAGAAAGTCTGCAGGAACTCCAGTCTTACTTTTCCCACCTCATCACCTGCTCCAACTTGTGTATTTTGCTAGTGCCACTTAGTTTTGAAACTAAGCAGACCAGTGATTACATGCAGCTGCATGTTGGCATGAATAATGCTTTCAGCTTTTGAGCTGAGTGTTGTCAGAGCCTTGCTCACCATCCTATGGACTTGTGTGTCATGCTGCATGTGGGTTAGCCGCCTGAGTGCTGTGAGAAATCTGCTGAATGACGTCTCTTTTACAATATTTTTATTGTTTTAAAAAGCACATAATTTACTGAGGGAAGACCAAATTGCACAGGAAGAGGTCTTCTCATACAGCACAGTCTGGACTCTGAGATCCATCTACATTAGGTTAGAATTTGTTTAGGTATGACAGTAATTGTATGGTAATTGAAAATCTTATATTTTTTTTTCCCAAAGCATAACATTGCTGCAAGCAACGGTCTAGATTTAGGTGAACTCATACTGTGACAAACTGAGAATGGCGAAAACACATTTCTTGTCCATAAAAGGACAGATCACACATCCACAGAGGGTAGCTCTCATTTTGCTGCAGTTCCAAACTATGAAGTGGGGACTCACTGTTGCTAAAAGGAGTTTTGCTTAGAGCAGATAGAAGATTCTCCAGTAAACTTTTTTTCTTTTTTTCTTTGTCTGCTTAAACAGAAAAATGGTGATTTGAAGAAGTGGAAAATTTTCTGTTTAAGAGGTCTGTCTGGTTTCTCTGCAATTTCTTCTTGGAAAAACACCGAGTACTCAGAGCATCACCAGCAGGTTGAGGGAGGGGATCTTTCCCTTCAACTCAGCACTGGTGAGGCCACATCTGGTGTGCTGTGTCCCAGTACAGGACACGGACATAAAGGAGCGAGTCCATGAAGATGATTAAGGGACTGGGATATCTGTCACATGAAGAGAGGCTGAGAGAGCTGTGGCTGTTTAGCCTGGAGAAGAGAAGGCTCAGGGGGATCTTAGCAAAGTGTAGAAATACCTGATGGGAGGGAGTAAAAAAGATGGAGCCAGGCTCTTCCCAGAGGTGTCCCAAGAAAGGACAAGAGGCAATGGGCACAAATAGAGATATAGAAAATAATACTGAAACATGAGTTGGTTTTTTTCATTGTTTGGTTGTGTTGTTTTTTACTGTGAAGTTGGTTAACACTGGAACAGGTTGCCTAGTGAGGCTGTGGAGTGTCCATCCATGGAGACATTCAAAACCTGACAGGGCACAGCCTTGTGCAAGCTGCTGTAGCTGATCCTACTTTAAGCAGTGGGGTTGGACAAGATGACCTCCTGAGGATCCTTCCAACTCCATCTATTCTGTGTTCTGTAACTCTGTGCCTTCAGCCCAGAGTGCTAGTGGCCTGACATCTTTGCAGTTCAGGAGAATCCAGGTCAAGACTGTTTTGAGTCACTTGAAGCAGTACTACAGCCAGGGCTTCCAACGTGGTATGAAGAGTGCTCTAACATGAGTTTAGTATTTTCTCCTTCAATCCACTGCTTGTGCAACAATTCCATTAAAATAGGTGTGCTTTGACGTGTGCTTTGATGGTTTGCTTCTATGATTTTGTATTTTATGTTGAAAATTAATTTAATTTATATGTCTATATATATCTTTAATTTATATGTCTATATATCTACATAATAATTAAATTAATTTAATTTATATGTATTTGTATGTATATATACCTGTGTATATATACAAGGGAAAAAACACCTCCTTAGACAAATGCTCACAGTTCTCAACTACACAAACAGGATGACAGAAAGACTTAGCCAGAAATGACAAATGAGCTTCTAGAAGATGTTCAGAAGCTAGACTTACAAGGACACTACAAGAATCCATAGAGAGCAGTTCATGGCAAAGTACAGTACAGAGAAGCAGCCTACTTTCAGGTCCAGTTTTCAACATCTTCTTCTTGAGTTCATTTCGATCGTTTTGAATAAGATTCTTCAGTTTCAGGGTAGAGAGGTCCTCTGTTTGTCCTTGAATATTTCTAACCACAATCAGTTTTGTTCCACCTCATATAAATGTAATGAAGGAACTTCATTAAAAACAACAAAAAAACCAAACTCCAACCCTGCAAACAACCAGTATCAAATGGTCTGTGGATCCATCTGAACTTCTCACTTGTATTACAGAAGTCTAACTACTGGTTTCTGAAGTTCAAAATAGAAGAAGCCCCACTCTGCTGCTTGACTGCATCCTTTCCCTTCATGAATACTTTCCCTTACAGCACCAGAGAGAGAAAGAGAGAGAAAAAACTACTGAAACACAGTATTTATTTCCCAGTGTATGATGATGCTCTTAGGGTAAAGTTAAACACAAGCCATTCGATGAAAAGGGATTTGAGGGATCCATGAGATATCAACACACAAAAATTTACAACACTTAGCAAAGTCAGAACATCTTCATTTTACAACATTAGATATTCTGTTATTCTGCATAATCTTGCAATTTTGAAACTAAACCACTCTGTAGAATAGACCCTGTGAAAGTAATTTGGTCACTCTCTGTTGCCAAGACCTGGATATACTATCTCAAGAGTAGCTACCTATGTCTGTAGAGAAAGGACCTAACTGACATATCTGCCTCTATATGTGGAAAGAGGAGAAGCGAGGTCATCCTGAAAAGTGCATGAAATATAGATGAAACACTGGGAAAAAAAGGCAGAAAATTATTGCATTCATTATAAAATATAATTAAAATTATCTTAAAAGAAACACATGGCCTATATGCATCTATAATGTGTGGAAGACGTAAGACGTTAAAAAAAAATCCAAATTTTCATGTCTACAGCATCTAGTAAACTTCCCTATTTAATTGCCTTTATGTTAACTTTCTGTTTCTTTGCAGGTCTTACAGGTGAACAAGGTGATGTCCATCTTGTTTTATGTGATATTTCTCGCTTATCTTCGTGGCATCCAGTCTACCAACATGGATCAAAGGAGTTTGCCAGAAGATTCAATAAATTCTCTTATTATTAAACTCATTCAGGCAGACATTTTGAAAAACAAACTTTCTAAGCAGATGGTAGATATTAAGGAAAACTATCAAAACACAGTGCAGAAAGCAGACGCTCAGCAAGACATGGATGGAGATGAAAATGTGAAATCAGACTTCCAGCCAGTTATCTCAATGGATACAGACCTCTTAAGGCAGCAGAGACGCTACAACTCTCCACGAGTCCTCTTGAGTGACAACACGCCACTGGAACCGCCTCCGCTGTACCTCATGGAGGATTATATTGGAAATTCGGTGGTGGTGAACAGAACCTCCCGGCGGAAAAGGTACGCGGAGCACAAGAGCCACCGAGGGGAATATTCTGTTTGTGACAGTGAAAGTTTATGGGTCACGGACAAATCATCTGCGATCGACATTAGAGGACACCAGGTAACTGTGCTGGGAGAAATTAAAACAGGCAACTCTCCAGTTAAGCAATACTTTTATGAAACGAGGTGTAAAGAAGCCAAGCCTGTAAAAAATGGCTGCCGCGGCATTGATGACAAGCACTGGAACTCCCAATGCAAGACATCCCAAACTTATGTCAGAGCACTGACTTCAGAAAACAATAAACTGGTAGGCTGGAGATGGATAAGAATAGACACCTCCTGTGTGTGCGCATTGTCAAGGAAAATAGGAAGAACATAAATCTGCATCTCTTTGCTATATAAATTATTACTTTAAATTATATGATATGCATGTAGCATATAAATGTTTATATTGTTTTATATATTATAAGTTGACCTTATTTATTGAACTTCAGCAAATCTACAGTATATAAGCTTTCTCTCTCAATAAACAAGAGCAAAGGGTGTGTGCCTCTGCTGTGGGCAACTCTGGGTTTTTTTAGACTATGTTTGTGACACTGCTTGTTGGCAGCATACCGTAACCTTACTGTAAAATCTGTGTAAAATCAGTATTTTTCATTCAGTATTGTCAAGCCAGTGACTGTCATTTAGTAAACTTGTTAAAAATCAGATCAATGTCAAGAGTTGTGTACATATTTATATTCCCCACTCTATACATTCACATTTAATTGAATGCAGTGTTCACTCCTTACCGCCAAAACAAAAATGGATCAAAATACGTGTTGTAGCCTGCACTCAATGTCAATGTTACAGGCATCAAGTAGCCATAAAATACAATTTCTATGAATTATGTCAGTTTTGCCAGTGAAATAACGCTTTTCCCTCTGTTAACATTTCAGAACAACTGCTAGTAATCCAGCAACTTTCATTTAAGTTTTTGAAGCACATTTGTTTCGCAAATGTTTCTCAATGCTGCCAGTTTGTCGCAGAAAAAATATGAAAAAATCTAAAATATTTGCAGAAGTTTACTGAAGCCAAGAACCAATCTAAATTGATCATTAATATAATATATAAAAGATGATTTCTTCAGAATTTACTATTTATTGTGATCAGCATCTTCCTTCTCACATGAATCAGTTATCTTCTGTTTGCATCGTTACATCATTCCCCTCTGTCTGGGTTTTTACAGTAGAAACAAAGCTGGTGGTTTCTTAACATTAAAAGAGTCCTTGTCTTAAAAATTATAGTTAAAGAAAGTGACGATATCCTGGCATGGATTTCAAAGCCACATACCCATACAAAGCTGTTCTTCTCCTCAGCAATCCATTCTCCATTTTTCACAGAGGGAAAAATGTGTAGATCTGCTCGACAAACCTGTTAGCTTTCACAGGGACATGAAATAATGGATCTTTTTGAGCAGTATGGTGACTAAAATCCAGGTAGTCCATAGTTATAATGCAGTTCTTCAATTATACAGGTGAGTTGTTACCTAGGACAGACAAATGTCATATGTATACCTCAAACTCTTCTTTGTATTGTCATATAGCTCCACTGGGCACAACAATAATTATGCTACTTGAAGAGACAGTGTATTATACATTAGCTGTATAATGCCCTGGATGGGATCCCACTCCCATAAAAGTAAATGAGAGTCTTGTCATGGATATCAACGGAGTTAAGACTGGACAGCATACGTTATCTGTGTCTAGCTAGATCTTAACACATAGTCAGGACTGAAAAATGCCAGCCATTCAAAAAACATTACAGCTGTAGTGGTTTTTACAGTACGGCTTTCACTGTTGTAGCGCGTTCAGCATCGCAAATGAGAATATCAGAGCACTCAAAACCAAGGTTGCAAGACGCCTTTGTTCATAGAGTTTTCACTACTGGAGAACCAACTTCAGATCTGCAACAGGTCGTCAAAGGCAGCAAATTGTGTGGTCTCCCCTAATCCCTTACAGAGAGCGTCACACATCATAAAACTACCGGAGAACCGGACAGGTTGCTCATGAGGCCAAGCACTGGAATAGCAGTGACTCTGAAAGCCAGGTTAGAGCGTGTAGGTGTAATTCTGCAGGGGAGGCCATAAACAAAGGTTTTGGTACTTTTAAAAGTCCTGTCCCACTGAAAATTTTTGCAAGTTAAAATCCTGATTTTACACCCTGAATTCCCAAATAAAGATAATTTTCAGATGTTGTGAGTAATTGAGAGTAGGTATTGTCATGGATCATTAAACTTAGAGATCTCCATGCCTCAGTATGCCGGACAGTCTATCTCCACATGAGAAGAGGAAGTAAGAAAACTAGCTGAGCTTGGTTAGTCACTGTTGCTTACACACCCTATATCCCATTAATTGGAAACTACTTTGTTCCTACGGTGTGGATGCCGCGCGCTTGTTTACATCACTGTAAATCCAGAGAAATTCTATTGAAGATGGGCAACAAAACGTAGGTTTATAGCAATGCAAACAACATCAGAGTCCATGCGAATGCATTTATTTCTGCTCACTGAAAATCAAGGGAGGTTCATTATTTATAGGTTCAAAGAAAAGATTTTGTTATTTTCCACTGTAAATCCAGTAACAGGAACTGGTCTTTGACTCTTAACTTTACCAATGCACCAAGTATTTTACAAGTGGCCAGCAAAAATGTGTCAGAGTAAATACAAGGTCCGTCATCTGAAACACGTTAAACAAGAAAGAAGCATGGTGCATCAGGTTATTAGATCGGCTGCCTCTTTCCCACACCAGTATAACAATGAACGGAAGTGTTATGCTCTGGATCTGATCCAGTTTCCACTAAAGTCAATAGAAAAATTCTCACCTTCTCCAGTGGAAGCTGGATCAGGCCCCGAGTGAAGAAAAACCTGCAGATCTCAACCAGAGAGCGGAGCAATCCCACACATCAGTTACGCGTTCTTGTAAATCCTGTGTACGCATAAGATGCTGTATAATTTTGTAAGAAGTCTGTAAACAAAGCCTGTAATAAATTTGTTAAGGCCTAATCCTTTTTTCACTGTAGCTGGGGATGGTTTTATTGTCAACTTCGGTCATGGCACAATGAATTCAAAGTTCCTATCCAGACTTTTTGTACGTGTTTTAAGTAATTAAGCAAAATATTCAGCTCACAACCCTAGTTTAATTTCAGTATTCTAAAACTCACTTCCATTAGCCAGCTCAGATGCTCTGTCAATACTGTTTTGCCAATAGATCATTATAAACACACATTTTATTTAGCTTTTCTCCCAAACGAGCGAATGCTGTTCTGAAATTGCCTGTCTGTGTCAAACTGTATTTTCTCCATTTTTACCCTATTTTTTTTACAGTCCATTTAGTAACAGTAAAAAATGCTCTGCTGAGGTTTTGGGAAACCATCTGCATTTATTTTATCACCTTTGAACATGTGTTCAGGAATGAAGTCTGTGCAGCTAGTTTACTGCTACCAAGAGATTTGTGTGGCTGCACCAGGAAGAAACTTTGACTGGACTATACAGAGTGTGTGCTCGAAACCACTCTGCTCGTACTCTGTTATTTCGATGATTTAGCAATCAGAGTCTTTCTCTCGGCGACACATTGTGTATCTGCAGACAATACCAAACAGGAAACAAGTCTGATTGGGAGTTCCAAAATTAAAAATTTAATGATAATGACCTGCGATTTCTGACCTTTCAGCAAACGCGGTTGCACAGCGAAGTAAAGCACATAACCGTTCATTTCGTTTAATAGAAACATTGTGGCAAAATCAATGGGATTCTGTGTTCTCCAGGCTTGGTACGTGCATGTAATTCATCACGCCTGGGGGGGGGGCTGGAGGAGGAGGAGGAG
>NW_010519893.1:90806-102189 GCF_000687285.1 Phaethon lepturus
GGAGGAGGAGGAGGAGGAGGAGGAGGAGGAGGAGAGGATAATAAGCACTACAGCTTGTGAGAAGTAAAGGGCTGTGCTCCGGGTTGGAGCATTTTAAACTGTGGAGGGGTTGTTTTCTGAAATGCTTTGCCTGTATTTTGTTACAGCAGATGGCGGAATGACGAAGCAAGCACAGATGTGGTGTAAAAAAGTCAAGCAATATAAGGATAACAAAAAAATATCCTGGGAGAGTCGGCCGTTCGCTACCGCTGTAGGTCTGTGCAGTTCTGTGCAGGTTATTGCAGAGCTCAGCAATGACATTTCCAGTTAAATTATTTAACTAACCTCTGTGGCAAAAAATATACTTTTTCCTGAAACTTACTATGTTCATGAGCTGGATAATTTTCTGGTTTTTTTCTTTATTTTTTGGTAATTGCTAGCTGCTTTGGTACCTCTGATGAACAGCAAACAGTAATGCTTTCCCTGAAGGTCCCCAAATACAGATTTCTCCTTTGTTTTACTGCTGAGCTTTGAAGCCAGCAGCACCTGAAAGATCTACTTTCACTACAGAACTGGCCTTTTGATGCCATGACATCATGTTTCTGGACATTTTCATCACAGTGTCCTATTTTGGAGCCGTTAGCCCCACAGTTAGGTGAGGTCATGAGCAGGCTGCTTTAAATCATGCTTGAGAAGTGGCTCTGTGCATGGCCAAGGAGCAAAAAGAGAGTGAGGCAGCCCTATGCCATCTTTACATCCACCTTCCTAAATCTCCTGCTCTGCTCTCAGTCTTTAGCTGCAAGTTGCATGATCAAAGGTTGCATAATCAAGTGTTGCTTCCTGCATGTCCAAGGGTTGAGGTGCCAAGGGAGGAGTAGACCTTTGACAGAAGGACAGTTTCTCAGTTAGGAATTTTTGCCTGCCTAGAAGTATGCCTTATGTGAATCTGGATGGACCTTCTGTAAAAGGGTGCTGCAGCTGCAACATGTCAGTTGTCCCCTCTCTAAAATACAGCATGTTGTTACTATTTTCCTGTGTCCCAAGGAGGAGAGAACATCATTGGTAGATAAGCTCCATTATTTGTAAATCACATTGACACCATTTGACAGAAAACACTAACGTGTTCAGGGAAGGCTGCTAAGGAAGAAGGTAGGATGATCCTTTTCTCTAAGAAAAAATATTTCCATGGAGGGTGGGAGAAAAGGAAAGTGCTGAAAAAAACAGGGAGTCACAGCTGTTGGGTGGTAAACCTCTTACAGAGATTTAGGAAAGCAAGGGAGAGAAATTGTTTTACTATAATCTCTGATGAAAGACTCTTTCCTGCTATGTTAAGGGTTAAAGAAATGCCATTAGATTATATTAAAAATGAATTCAAAAGGAAAATGAACCTCTATTAATTGGGATCAAGCCCACTGCATTGATTAGGGATTAACTATACTCACTGAGGGCAGATGATGAAGTCTTGCTCTTGGTTAGATCTATGCAGCCCCTGTTGTCAGTGCTTAGGACTGTGAAGCTGTTAAGTGAGGGCAGAATTTGACTTAGAATGTATTAAATCCAAATTGAATGCCACCCTGAGTTGAAAGCGTTATCCACCACACAAAACAAGACAAGGTTTTAACATTGATGTCACAAAAATTGTTCATTACTTTGTCTAGTTCCAGGGATTTAAGTTTTAAAATATGTTTTGAGCTGTCTGATATGACCAATGCACATATATTTAGCAGAAATTTACAAAAGAAAAAAACCCACCAAACTGTAAATTGAAGTTCGCAGTAAAATACTGTGTCTAGCACTGTAAATAACTTCTGTTGATTCCCACTTATGTTCTCAGTGTCTGAGAAAGGAATTTTAATACAAATATTGGGTTTGTTTTACACATAGTATTTTGTAGAATAAGCACCTCAACTTACTGCTTGTGCAGATTTGCCATGTGCAATCTTTGTTGATAATGGAGCAGGGATATGGCTCTAAAGTTTCTGGGCAATGTAAAAGTTTTAAGTCTCACATTTGTGCAGTGGATAGTTAAACCAAACATGTGACTGTGACAGAATCTGCTTCTCAAGCCCAGAGATTAAATGTGTTTTAAAATATTGAACAGCAGCTTTTGTCAAGTTATTACAAATACCTTGAGTCAGATTCATATGTGACATAACACACTGCTCGTATGGGCTACAATTTTTTTTAATCTTTGTTATTGCAGAAAGCTACTAAATGTGATTCCCATTAAGTTCAGAAGATAGAAAATTGTTCATTTCTACACTGCGGACAGAGCATACACCATAACTCCAATATATGAGCCAAATCACAGGTCAGAGCATGAACCCTGAATTTATGTCCTGAGGAAAAATCTTCCAGGAAGAAAATTTTTCCATTCTGCATAGAGTGAGAGCTCAGCTGGCACAGTCACAGTGTCTAAGCCATGATTTCACAAGGACCTATGTTTGAAGTCTTGAGGAGTTAGAAACTAGCTGACTGGAGGGCTGAAGGGTAGAAGAAGTAGGATGTTGTGGGGCAATAATTATTACATCGGTTCCTTGAAAATTAGACCACTCAAACACATAAAATAGACTGTACAGCCATCATGGTCTTCCCAATCTCAGGATCTGACTCAGAGGCACATATGCCCTAGGTCAATAATCTTGGCCGCCTCCAATTCCTGAGACTTGGCGTCAGGACATGGTACTTGTCCTAGGCGGGGGTAAAGGTGAAAAAAAAACATTCTCCCACCATAATCAGATAATGGTAATTATGCAGAAGGGAGTTCTCATGGGAACAGTTTTGTCTCAGACTCCCATAGTTTGTTGTTTTTGTTTTTTTCCACAGAAATGGAAGACATGGGTTCCTGAGAAAGGCCTGCTGCATGTAGTTTTCTCAGAGGGATATGAGGATGCTGCAGAATAGAAGCTAGACAGAAAGAGGAAAATTCTCTGTTAGTAGATTTATTCAGCAATCTATTTTCCCTACAATGTTGGTGATTCACTACAAAAATGCGTGGTGAGGTTTTCTGACGTAGATCCTGCTGCAGGGAGCATTTATATGTGAGTGGGAAAGAGAAGCACCCCAGTATCATGACAGGATTTGGGAGAGGGGCTCAGCAGTCTCTGTGGCTCCTTCTTCTCTTTTTCTAAAGAGAGACTGGGGCGTGTCCATGGCACAACAACGGAGGGCACTAGCAGTATAGCTGCACAACACACTTCCCCATTCACAACAGCCAGGCAAAGAGAGCATGAGGTCAACTCCACCATCTCACAGGTTGATCCTGGGACAGTTCCTTCATCTCCTTCTGTGGAATCTTTGAGGAGAAGAATCCATGATGGCAAGTTTAATCAAGTTAAATCAAGTTTTTTTAATCAAGAAATCAAGTTTAAGAAATATCAAGGCAATCCTGCAATGGCTTGGACCTGAGTCACACAAAGTAAACGACTAAAAGAGGAAAGCAAAAGTGGATGGAGGATTTTTAGCAATATTTACTCTTGAACTGTTTTAGTTGCATCCAGAATATACAGACAAAGTCATTCTGAAGAGTAGAAAGTGTTTAAGTTGCCCATATAGTTTTAGGGGCAACTACAGACACAACTAATAAATATGTAACTCTGATCTCACACAAGTTTACTGTCTGACTTCAGTAGGATTAGTCCCAGTTTTTACTAATACAATAAAGCTTGGAATTATGCCTATGACATTTTAAAGCAGGTGGTGAGCTCTGTATTTGATCAGACTCTCAATTTCTATATATCACGTAGCTGCTGCCTGCAGAGCTACACGATGAATACCACTTAAATTATTTAATGTGATAGATTACAAGAGGCCTACACTTCTATGCTATAGCAGCTTTAAACTACATCTGCCTTGCATGGAGGGAGATTCTTGCCAGATATCAGGTTGATTCAATGCAGTTGACCAGGTAAACCCAGAGGCTTTCCATGGCACCAGCTAAATAGTTTCCTCCAAGAACCACCATGCATAGCATTCAAAATTAACTTTAATTTTTACTTCAGATGTAACTTCACTGGGCCTTGTTTTACTTGAAGAATTTATAAGAAAGAAGTAAAAGCAAGATTTGCAGGTACTGACATTCAGTATTAAATTCTGAAATCCGTAACTATTGTCAACACAAGAAACACTGGAAAATTATGATAGCATGTGCATGCTACAAGCTCTGTGAAGATGCTTTTATTCAGAAACAAAGCTGACCTAGACAAAAACAATCTAATCTCAGCTAAGATGAAGAACTCAGTCCTGCTGGACAGAGATGCCCACCTGAGTTTCTTTTTAGTTCACCAGAAGCTTCACATTTTGACTTTCCCAAGCATTTTTCAGTAAGCAAATACTGAATATAATTAAGACAATAACTTTTACTGCATCAGAAACACTCCAGAACTACAATCTGAAATCAACTGAAATGATTAATTTTGGGTAAGCATCACATACTGAATTTTGTAACCTTTTTCTGCCTTCAGTAATGACTTGATTTGCGAACTAGGGCATACAGCTTGACTTTGTTGGCTTGGAAAACTTTGAGATTTTTCTCTTCGTCTACTTTTCCATAAAGTCATCATAAATGCCAAAGATTTTACAATCCCTAAACATAATCTGAAGTGTCTGCCTCTGTCAGCCCTAAGGTCATTTATTATTCCATGAAGTGTTTACTAAATAGTCCATTGCCCTAAGCAATGACCTACTCAGTAGGAACAGTGTAGGCTCCAGAAGTGAAGGGCTACAGCTCAGGAGGTGTGAATACAGCAAATAGCACCGAAGAGGATACCAAGAAATTCACTGGAAAGCCAAAACTGGAGTTTAACAGGGACAACAATAGGAGAGAAAAACAGCAACTGAGGCAAAAAAATTCCAAAAGTTTGTAATCTGAAGAAAAAAAGATCATCTGGCCTTTGATAATAGCAATAATCAGTATTTTTTTTCTCATACAGTTCATCTTTCTCTGATTCTGATTACTTTGTTGTAAAACCCATTCCTTTCCCATTAAAGTAAAATATAATAGCTTGAGCTGAAATTCTGCTGTCAGGGAGAAAATGTTTAAAACGTTTAGTGGATCTCTGCTAATAATCAAGGTAACCACTCCTAACAAATTCCTTGCTTAAACCTGAAATCCCACTCTATCCATCTGGCTGTGGGAGTGGTTTAGAGATTCATTCTTAAAAAAAATACACAGTCAGGATTTATTGAGAGCCAGTTCCACAGCTTGGGTTGCATTTAAGTGGATTTAGTTCACTCAGCCTGCTTGCAGAGGTCTTGATCCAAAATATCCCTTAAGCATATGCCCAATTTTAAAGAGAAGAGTAGCTGTCCTGAAGTTGGTAAGATGAACCTTGTGCTTAAAGCTAAGCGCATGTTCAAATATTTTTATGGACCAGGGCAATAATAAGGTTCCTTAGTGATTTTATTACTGGAAATAATAGTGATTCACTAAAAAAAAACAAACAGAAAAAGAATATGAGCAATACTAGTAGTTCCCATCCCATAAATTTTTCTTAAAATTCCTAGGAAAAAAATGCACAACAAGTAAACTGTAAACATTTGAGACCTGTTCCAAGGTCCATAGAAGTTTGCAAAAAGCTCCATAAATATCCAGTGGGTCCCGGATTATGTGCTTAATAATTGAACCATGATCACTACAATGCCATGAATTTATCGGACATAGAAAAAACCACACCAAAAACCAAAGAACAAAATTAGCAGATAAAGTAATATCTAGAGTGCAGTAAAGGATTTGGCAGCACTTCACACATTTTTACTTGAAAAAGTAATTCAAATAGACTTGGATATGAATTCAGCTACCTGGACGGGGAGCTGGGGAAAGGAATATGAATTACATGCAAAGATAACTGGAAATGTGTTGAATCAAGGGAAGAAGTCATTCAGTGGGTAACTGTAGAAACAGCTTTAGACCTGGGATGAAATTATAAAGACCACCTCAGTGACTTAGGTGCCCAGATTACTTGTTTGAAGGCACATGGGACACTTCCCTTCAAATGAGGGGCTTGAGACCAGCACTCTCTAAATGATCCTGAGGAAAGAGAAGACAAAATGTTTTGGGTGGTATTTTGAGACTACTTTCTCCTTGCTTAGTGACTCTTACTCACTTAGCTGCTCAGAAGGTCTAGTCATATGCCCAAAGAAATTTCCTTGCAATTTCCTCTGTATTTATCCCTCCTACCATTAATATACCCTATTCAAGTTTTAAGCAAGTTGCTACATGTGAGGTCCTAAGCCTTTCCAAGTCCCTGGTAGACAGCTCCAGCAATTTGTGGAAGATTTAAAGCAAACCCATGAACAGCTGAGGAATTCCTCAGGTTAAGAAGGCCAACCCATATCCTGGGCTGCATCAAAAGCAGTGTGGCCAGCAGGTCAAGGGAGGTGATTCTGCCCCTCTACTCTGCTCTGCTGAGACCCCACCTGCAGTACTGTGTCCAGCTCTGGAGCCCTCAGCACAGGAAAGACATGGACCTGTTGGAGTGGGTCCAGAGGAGGGCCACCAAAATGATCAGAGGGATGGAACACCTCTCCTGTGAGGACAGGCTGAGAGAATTGGGGTTGTTCAGCTTGGAGAAGACAAGGCTACAGGGACACCTTATTGCAGCCTTCTAGTACTTAAAGGGGGCCTATAAGAAAGATGAGGACAGACCTTTTAGGAAGGCCTGTTGTGATAGGACAAAGGGTAATGGTTTTAAACTGAAAGAGGGTAGATTCTGACTAGACATAAGGAAGAAATTTTTCACAGTGAGGGTGGTGAACCACTGGAACAGGTTGCCCAGAGAGTTGGTAGATGCCTCATCCCTGGAAACATTCAAGACCAGGTCGGATGGGGCCCGTGCAACCTGATCTAGTTGAAGATGTTCCTGCTCGCTGCAGGGGAGTTGGACTAGATGACCTTTAAAGGTCCCTTCCAACCCAAAATATTCTATGATTCTATGATTTACCACTTATCTAGAATTTGGACTATAAGGGTCCTTGGCATAGAAGTCACGTTTCTTCTCCCAACATAGTAAGATACCTAGGGGTACAGTCACCCCAGGCAAGGACCAGCACTTTTGCCCTCTCATACTACTTTGTTCAATGTACATTGTATCTGAAAGGGAAGAAACTAAGCATCATCCACTTACAAATGGAGTGTCTTATATACAAAACAGGTCTTATTTTTTTGTCTTTTGGTAGCTGGGACCAGCATTGCCTTAAGTCAAAGTTAAAAAAATTTATTGCTTCCGCTATTAGAAGAGATTGTTGGTACAACTTAGGTGGCAGAAAGTGGGACACATGTCTGCAGTTTGGCCACTCCAGTTCATATTCATGAGTACTTTGCATCAAGGTGTTTGACTAGGTGCTGTGGAGCCAAGGCACATGCATCCCTTCTAGAGGGAAGTGGGAAAAGGTCTAAAGTGGCCTCACAAAGTAGGGTATCAGTTGTGCAACACGATTGCTTGCAGCCCCTCTCCCAGTTTCATACATATGGGAGAAGTTTTACAGAAGTGATAAAGTAAATGTAGACATCCTTAAATCTAGATCCACTGCTATGACCAACAGGGGAACCCTGCCAAACACGTCCTAGAAACAAGCAGTGGTGTGCCACCACTTGCCCTAAAAATAGCCGATGCCAGCCTTCCGTCTTGCTGGAAGTGAGTACCACGCAGACGATCAGTGCAGACTTAGTTCTGTGCCCAGTCCTTGCTCAGCCACAGTTCTCAATGGCTGCTGGAAGAGGAACATATCACTTGCTCTTTAGGAGCAGAAAGGCAAGTGCTCGTTAACACGGCACTTTGGAGATCTCCCTACCCAGGGCAAAATACTCCAGCTCAGACTTCACTGGCAGCAGGTGGAGGAAATGGGCAAAGAGACTTTGCAAACATTGAACACAGTTTGGTTAGGATCATGACAAGAGATCCTGGGAGATTCATGGTTCTTATCAGCAGAGGACACTAGATACTGGGAGAAATGGATGAACACTCACCCTCTTCTGTCTCATGTGATCTGACTAGTAGTCCAGATGCTTAAACTTCATGTGTGATAATGAAAGTACTTGGGCTATTTCCTTTATACATCTTCCTGTGTGGCTCCTTCCTGCACTTTTGACTTGAATGCTGCTTTGTGTCATCCTCTCTGTCAGGATAGATGAGCATCCTTCATGTGGAGATCCAGAGGTGTTAAAAGAAAAGGACTAATAGCTGTCACTGAAGCTGACAAACTGCTCTTAAGATAGCACTAACACTTGCTTTCACATCTCTCTTCCCTCTGCAGTTAACTTCTGGTTCTGGATGGAAGTGTCTGTTGTCCTGGCTGCCTTGGAGAGACTGGACAACTGTCACAACTAATACAGGGATGTCTATGAGGTTATATGCCATGTAATTAAAGAAGAAATTACCATCTCAGACATAAGCAACAACTGATTCTCTAAAAAAAGCCAGCCAATTCTAAATGAAATTTGAGCTATAGGGTGCTACTCAGGGTGAGGCAGATTGCTCTTCCTTTCCTTCCTAATTAGTTCTCCAGATTCATTTATTAGTCTGTCACCCACATGTGAGGGACTCTAAGCAAAGGTGGCCAAAACCAGACTGTAAGATGAATTATTTGGCCAGCTGGAAACAGCTTGTTTCAGGCTGGGCATCCCTGTCTTAGGGAGTGATGGATTCCATCACAGACTTTAAAAGAGGGACAAAATGAAGATATATTTCTTTTCTGCCAGGATCACAACCTCATTTGCAGACGACTTTGCTTGTCTTCCAGCCTGATGTGCACCAACAGATTAAAAGTAGGAACTACATATGAGGAGAAAGGGGATTGGAGAGAAATTTTTGGCACTGTCAAAGACAAGGGCTCAGAAAACATGAATTTAGCCCATAAAGAAATGAGTTTTCTCTTAAAATAATGAAAGATATAATAGGTCATCACAGGTAAATATACATTTATATACTTATTGGTTCCCATTTGCCCTTGGTGCTAGACTGGCTGTGAGATGTCTGTGATTTTATTTTTCTTTACAGATGTATTGTGCTCTGCAATTCCAGAAGCCTCCCATGGGCTGTAAGACTTGTCTCTAGTATAGTTTACCTTCACATCCCAGCTAGATAAAGGAAAGTGGCATGGACTGAGAAGCACAAGACCAGCATTTTGACATAAGATGTTCTGTGAAGAGGAAGTCCCAGGTGTTTTCAACAGAAGTGTGAGCTCTGAAAAGGAAGTTAAAGCTGTCAACACTGACCGAAAATGAAAGGGGTCATGCGACAGCATACATAGGAGATGAAAATCCTAGGGCAGACAGCTTCAAAGAGTGAAAAAAGAGAGGGGGAGAGAGAGGGAGGGTGGGACAGAGCAAGGGAGGAAGAGACAGCTTCTTTGGACATTTTGTAGTGGGGACAAAATGCCAGTCCTCAAATAAAAATGTGCAGTTTACAATAGAGATGACGAATTGGGTACAAGACAATCAACTATTTCTGGGCTGGGCAGGGGACAGGATAAACTAGCAAGAAGATTGACTAAGGTTAAGGAATAGTTGAGGCCAAAAAGCTGAAGGCCACCCACGCAGATCAAATACGAAAGCGCTAATGGGAAAGACATTTTGCAAGTTAAAAATATAACCAATTCCTTAATCTGGGAACACAGAGCTGTAAAATAACAGCTGTACAGCAAGGCAGAACAAAGTTTTCTTCGGTGGTTGAATGAAAGGTGGTTGAATGGAAAGATACCCTCTGCTTTATCAGAAGAAAGACAGGGTCGCATTCCTCTGAGATGGCAACACAGCTCTGTCCCACAGGCCAGTGCAGCAGTCTTCAAAGTAACAATGAAATATTAGACGTTTTAAAAGGATTTCCCACTATATTGATGTTGTTCCCATAACACAAGCCAAGGAGTAGGAAGGCAGCACATCAAAACACATTTGCATGCACTTGGAAACAGGCATCTCTTCTGTATCAGATAATGCTTTCTACTGCCTGTAAAAGCAACATTTGGACTCTGAGTCCACGGAAAAGCTTCCTACGGCACCTGCACCAAAGGCAGGATGCTGAGAAAGCAGCCTCCATTGCTGATGGTGTTTGAAGTATTTAACAAAACCCACAGGCATGTCAAACCCTGTAGGGATGAACACTCTGGTTCTGCCCCAGCGTCCAACCTAACCACTTCCACTGCTATGAGGACAACACCTGCCTGGCCCTACAGTTTAGGATTGACCCAATGTGGAGCATAGACATGAAATATACTATAATTCAAACTAATTGCATAACACTCGTGTACTTCAGTTCAGACATACAACTGATGCAGTGCAGGCAAGATGTTGTTACGGCTGTTGCAAGGAGTTAATTGTTCATCTGCCAGTACCACCTCTGCTTGAGAGTGACCACGGATAACACTCAAAGCACCACAGAAGAACCACAGGTCACAAGATGCAGAGATTGCAACTTCAGGAGCTGAAAACACTCTTTGCACTTCCCAGCCACCACATTTTGTAACAGCACAGGACACAGTCACCGACACTGTCTTCCTCTCTGCACTCTTCCTTCTGTGTTCCCCATTATTATAGCTCTTAATTTTTTCTTTCAAGCTGCTGTACATGACTAATGCAAAACAGTGACAACTTGTACAGTTTTTTATCTTACAGTCTTATCAGCTCTTCCAAAATCCCCTGCAAAGCTTGGAAGAGTCATGAAGCAGAAAAAGACCATCATCTTGCAGCATAATGACTAACTGCTTTATGACGTAGTAGCTACTATTCACTCCCCTGGGAGAAGGTGTTGGCATGCTGGAAGAGGAGAGTAACTTGCTGAGCTTACTTGTGCATTTCCTGCAGACTGACTGCATTCGTACAAGAAGACTGTGTAGATCCCTTGCTGCTTCATCAAACATTAATTTGTAGACAAGCCTGGCAGTTCGTTCTATTAAAACTTCTGATTTGTGATGGAAATCAGGCTTTCAAATTTAGTTCCTTGTCTTTTAAAATACTATTCTTTATTATTCCGAAGTTATTATTCCAATATCCTTATTATTCCAGTATCCATATTATCCCAGTGTTATTCCATATTACTCCTCAGGAACTAGTTCTAAAGCATTCAGTGGCATCCAGAATTTTAGCTGACATAATATGATATATTCTCAAGGGTGGAAACATTTACTGTTACTGTTTGGTGAATAGGTGCATGACAGAGATCTGCAAAGGGCATCCACTGACATCTGAGACATAGAACATCTTTTAGCTACCCTGCCTCTTACCACCTTCAGCTGCTACCTCTGCCTTTTGTTTTCAAATCCAAGAATACTGCAAAATGAAATTTACTTATGCAATAAACAGGGCACTTGTCTTGCACCTGTTTTAAGTATTTACCAATGACAGTGAAGCACTGAACTGCCTGAGCTAGAGAGAAAAAAAAAAATTATTACTTAAAATTGCAAGGGAAAG
>NW_010519893.1:102220-118134 GCF_000687285.1 Phaethon lepturus
ATGTAATCTGGCAAAGTGCTGCATACTGGAACAGACCCTGCTCTTCGGTACTGGCTAAAGAGTAGAGATAATTTTTCAAGACTATGGACATTCTTTTAATACTAGCAAATGATGTGTTACAGCATTTTCACCATGATCAAACATAAAAGAAAAGTCAGACTTACCGCTGGACGAACCTTTTTCAATCACATGTGTGAGATGCAGGGGTAAGAAGAGGGCTGTGGAAAAGCACAACAGATACTCACCAGTTAGGAGGCAGAACAGGCACCCAGCAGTCAGCAGTTGCAAAATGGCTACGGTAAGACTGGAGCAGTTCGGCTCTGTAAAACTTAAAGGGCCAGATTTATACAAGCACACTGAGGGAAAAGCCTGTGTAAGAGCATAATTCTCCACTGGGAGAAGGCAGGCCCCAGTCCCGGAAATATGTAAGCACGTCCTTAACTCTAAGCATATGAGTACTCCTATTGACTTCAGTCTGCGTATTCCTGTACAAACAATTAAGCATGTGTATAAATGTCTGCAGGGTTGTGTTTACTGATATACAAAAAATTACCCAGGAAGGTGATGCTCTATCATAGTGCTTGTTACAGCTTCATCACAAAAGGAGTGGGGTACAGTCACAGTTACTTCCCCCTCTGCTGAGTTAACTGTGATCGCTGAACAGTGTTAACATACGTTCTAGGAATCCAGAAAGAAAAGAAAAAATAAAATAAAATGTGCCCTAAAAAATCTCAGATTGTTGCAACCAACACTGCTCATGTATTAACTCTAATGTTTCTATTTTATTAAGTGTAATACCCATAACAGGCCCTCATCTAATTGAAACAATTTAAAAGCACTTTGGACTGGTCAAAGTAAGTGAAAGTAACCTCAACTCCCTTCTCCTCTATAACTGAATCACAGACATGCAGTCAATAGAGTGTCAATATCTTTGAAGTGAGAGCAGAAACACCCCAACAATGGGGTACAGGTATCCTTGTATGCTTACCATTGGCAAAGTGATATTGTGCACAGCCGTGCTCTGCTTCGATTTTCTGCTCTTTATCAAAGGAGCTATAACTTTTTCCTCACTTGCAGCATTCAGTGACTTTCATGATTGATAAGCATTTCAAGTGTTAGAAAAGCAGAAGACACTGAAGCCATATCAGAGGGTTTCAAAGGAGGGCCCCCTCTTGTCCTTGCTGCCCAAGATCATCACAGCACGGCTGCATAGGACAGTTGGAACCTATACAGTGTTCCCAGCCCTTCCTGCACTGCAAAGACACCCTAAACAACATATCTGAGGTTTCCTTTGAGGCATGCCAGGTGGCATCATGACTTCAGGACAGTCAGTAGGGTATTTCTGCAGTTATCTCATATGAATAGGCAACAAATTTTGAGTCAGGCTTACTCTGAAGTGACTGTTCTATGTGGCCACAAGGATGCAGCCATTGGGTTGCTGATGGGAGTTATTTGCTTATATTGAATAATATATGCTGTTAAATGTTGACAGAATTCAAACTCTTTTTTTTTTTTTCCTGCACATTTTTCCCTGTGATTAGAAGCTAATCTTAGCAGTTTTCAAATGCTGTCATTATACCCCTGTCATTGAGTTTACTCCATACTCTGCTCAGGTTTCCACAAACATGAAATCAACATTAGAGTCTATTGGAGATATTTTACTTCATAAAACTTCATTAAATTCATATCACCAAATAAAACCCTGTATATGCAATAACTCTGACTTGCACAGAGCCCATAAACCACTCATCTTTGATTGCCTCCAGACATAAGAGGCTATGACCTTCTCAAACATCTTAGCACCAGCGGAATTGCTTTGCAAGTTTCATTTGCTACAGTATGTTTCAGGAAACATGGTGAGTTTTTCCCCACTAATTGAAATGTCCTGAAATGCTGTGAGACTCATTTTGCTTTTACTTACACCACTGATTTGTAGTATTTCACAGTCATCTCGGTGAGGGTGATACCAGACTCCAGTTCCCTATGCTTAGATCCAGTAGTTCCCACTTCACATTTTGTGTAGCTGTGTGGGTTGTAGCTTTTTTACAGTGTGTCATTAGCATGATTGATTACATGTTATTAACATGTCATGAAAATTTGCCAGATGTAGCTTAAAATTGGAATTTTAATGAATATCTGGGCCTGAACCTGCTTTTTCTTATACTTTGTTCACTCTGGAGCAGCAACCCTGAAAGTCAATGTGCATTGGAGTGAGATTACCATGGGCTGAATCCTACACCCAAGAACAACTCTGAAGGTATTGGGGTGGGGTGATGGTCGTTGAACATACCGCAACTGGAACCTGAGTTTTGCTTTTAATATTACACAATGCAAACATTACTAATATGGTAAGACTTCATGTATTCTGTAATGAATTAATGAGGTTAGGTTTATTGTTGCAAGACTTTTTAATAACAGAAACTCAAAGGTAATCACTTAAGGGGACTTCTTTATACCCTGCAATTAAAACAAAGGTTCCTTGTAAGGCATTAATAAAGGTGGGAAGAATTTACCATACAGGGATAAGAAAATTAGACAGGAAATGTTCCAATGATTATTTTAAATGTCTCTGGGTGAAGTAGCAGATAAACAGGGCTAAAGAACTTCACAGAGTTTGAAACCTTTTGGTTTCTGAGCCAGACTGCCCTTTCCAGAGACATACTACTAAAAAATTAGGTACCAAAAGATTTATTAGCTGGAGAGGGAAAAAGTTTTAAAATATTTTTGTTCATTGCTTTAACATGAAGCAACTCAGTGTGTGTGTCCCTAGACGTGAAGGCAGGATAAGATTATTCCATGATACAACTATGCTTTGATACAACAACTCACTTTATAGCTAACTATAAAGTTTGGTTTAATTGTTTAAAAGCTTGATTTGTGCTCCCTTGAATATATGTAGATGTAAGAATTTGGTTAAGTAGGCACATACTATTTTTTTTTCTGAATTGGAGCTTAAAAATTCATCTTTTGCTGTATCAAATGCTATTATATCCCATATTAGATGCTTATACCACACATACATACTGATGCCTGGTGTGAAGCTTCCTGCAGCCAGGGATGTGTTGGGCAACGCTCTATACAAAATGGAAGTGCTATTTAGCATACAATTGTCTGGTGGTTATTTTACATTATGTGAAATTGCCTCTTCACTGGTATTATTTCCAAAGGTAAAAAAGGTTTCTGTAAAGACTGTTGGCTGAAATGCAATGTGATAAGGAAGGAGATAAAGTAGTTGACAGCAGAAACCTGTTATATTTGCAAAAGGAAAAGTGAGGAAGCAAAAGAAGAAGCCCTGATGGAGAAAAAAAGAGAGACTATAGAAGAGATTTCCTGTCTAGTGAAGACAATAGGCACTTGCTTGAGAAAGCAGAGCGGAGCAGACAACAGCAGGAGAAATGTTTCCAGTGATTCTCACAGAATTGGAACACAGAGTTTTCTTTGGCAAATGAATTTGCTGCAAGAGCCAAATGTCTTCAGAAACAGCTTATCCTCTGGTAGCTGTCTTTTGCTTAAACTCTCTAAAAAAGCATCTGTAAAGCACTGTGAAGCATGAAGCCATTCCAAATGCAATCAGTTAGATAAGGCAGTGTCCATTCCGACTTAGCCACTTGTTCTAACAAACTTAGTAATTCAAAGCTCTGTGGAGAAGAAACTTCAGGCTGCCTGCTGCACGGCAGGACGTCATGGATTAGGTCCTTATATACAGGCCAAGTGGTTTATCAAGAACTCAGCCAAAATGCAAAGGGCAAAGGGAAAATCCTGCTCTCAGATCTGCAGGGCTGATCTCAGACCCCCATGTCTATGAAACCAGAGCACAGGTCTACTGCTGCACATATTTTCTCCTGTCTGCATTCCAGGGAGAGAGCACCGAGTGGAGGAACAGCGGTTGCCTGCTGGGAGTTTACCCACTTGTTTTCTGTATCTGTTGTTTGATGGGAGGAGGGAAGAAGTCAAGGGACAAGAAACATTAGTCTCTAGCATTCCCCAAGAAAGAGCTTTTCTTCAAGGGCATACATCAAAGTTCCCAGATAGTCACATTTTAAATCCATTCCTTACGGGGCAATGATCTGATAGGAGAGGAAAGTCTCTGGGAACTCTGGCTCATGAGAGGAAATTAATGACTAGCATACAGCTTATACACTGCTGGTTCTGTCCTTGTTTGTTGGCTACCAGCAATACAGGCAATTAGAAAAATTCAAATCCAGTTGAAGCCTGGATACTGGTTGCCAGCTTGGCACTAGCTTCCCTGCTGCCAGCTCTCAGCTGACAAAAGTCCCAGCTTTAGAGTGACTCAAACATTTTATCTCTTATATGTTTTATATAAATGATGAAAGGCACCTGAAACAAACAAACCAAAAATTGCTAGAATGTCTTTATTATTATCTAACTGGAGAGGGGTCAGGGTCGTGTATTCCGGTTAATTCAGCACTGAAGTATAATTTCAAGAACGTAAGTGGAAAAAAAGAAGTTTCATCTGAACCAGGATCCTCAGGCTCCACTTATATGAGGACTTACCCATGTGCTTAGCTTCACACAGTGCAAAAACAGTATATGGTGATACTGTTCAAATGTTTAAAATGAAGTCTGGAGATTTTGTAGGATTAGACCCCTCATTTACTACTTCAAATGAAACTTCTGTAAAAGCCTTCTTATGTTGATGCATAAAAATGAAATATATTTTTAAAATTGTGAGGAATTTTACAGTACCATAATGAGCAGAAGTCTTTTCATCAGACGGGCAATAAATAATAGTTGCCTTATTTTCACATGTATTATAAATTTCTCTGGAATAGAGAAGTGTGAAATTTATTCTCCTTTTTAAGGTAATATTTTGCATCTGTTTTATTTCCCCTCTTTTGTCTTAGCATTTTCCACCTCTAATAAGAAGATTTTTCAAATATGAGACACAATGATTTATGCTCTTTTTAAAGATGGAAATCCATGGAAGCTTTGTTATTTGTTATAAAGGGGCTAGGAATTCACCTGGAATTTATTTGTTTGTTTGTTTTAATTTAAGTACACTTAACATTTCATGGGAAGGAGACAGTGTCAGACAGGACAGGGAACTAGCTCAAGATGTAAGGACTGTCCCCCTCAATACACCTCAGAAGACCACGTTTCTGCCTTCTCAGCATGTGCACAGTTATCAGAACAGAAGATGTGTTCCCACTTTGCTTATTCTAACTTTCACCACTTCAGTTTGATTCCTTTTCTCCACTCCCCAGGGGACTTATAAAACAATCATGACAATAATCATACATAACTATTGTTTTTGGATACCTCTGTTTCCAAGCCATGACACTGTTTTGGTAGATAATGCAGTGTAACTGGAATGACTCCCCTGTACCGTTGTTGTAGTCAGATTTATTCATCCAGCACAGAGCATGAGTGTTCAGCTCCTTCTTACCATGCACAGAACTGACAAAACAATTCCAGAAATAACAGAGGTCATAAGCACTTATATATGCTTCACTCTTAAGGTGAAGATACTCTGTAAAGGCTTTCAATCAGAGTTCTGCTTAATATCCTGTATGTTCTGCCTCTTGGAAGTCAAAACAAATATTTAGGCTTGAAAAGAAACAACCAAATATGCACATCTTGGATCATTGGGCCAGTTCCAGGTAACGTGGAATTCAATAGAGAGACTCTCCCTGGCTTCGATAAGGTTTGGGTCAAGATGGAAGCCAAGAAAGAGTACAAAGGATTGCCGTAACAGTTCCTCTCTTCTGATGGCCAAGCTTCAGAGATGTTAAGGGGAGTTCTGCAGGGCTTTTGGCTTTCCTACTCAATTAAAAAGTCTATATTTGGCAATGGAAAATAGCCCTGTTTAGAGCATTTTGTAAACAATGTTAGTTATAGGCAATGCATTTTTTCCACTGCCTATATATAGTTATCTGAAACACTGTTATGTTCAGGTCAAGAGACAAAAAGTTATTTAATCTGACTTAGGTTAAATGACTTATTGAACCGCTTTAACTCACCATTGAGAAATAGTTGTACTCCATGAGCAGTTTTAATGTGCATGCCCTTACAGTATTGTTAAGGGCACACCTAGTTTACCAAGATCAGATTGTCTATTAGTAGTCAGCAAACATGAAAGTGTAACCCCAGGCATAGTCAGAGACCACCTTTGAAATACATGTGATTCTACATCCCAAATGAGGCGGATACAGCTTTATAGGTTGTTGATTCTCAGTTAGGTAAGGGGGTACATCGCAGGAAGACCCAGACAGAATGTAAACATATAGGGCATCTGCGTGGCCACAAGGCTCATCTTAGAGTATGTCATGCTCTTGGCTGCTTCTCAGACTGTGTTTATATATAGACAACCAGTTAGAAATTGATACTTGTTGCAAGATGAGATATACCTTGATCTGTGTAAGGATGCCAGATTTAGTGTTTTTAAAGAAGAATGTTACTCTTGAAGCAGATTTCAAAGGAATAATCATATTCATAATAATGAAACTACATGAAATTTTCTGTAATCCATTACCATGACTAATGGATGGTTATTCAAACGTATTTGAATGATTGCTCCTTTGTCTTTAGTCACACCAAACAGGAGCTGGTATTTTCATTGTCGAAACAGTAAGTCAGTCAATGTTTATTAGTAGGATCTTAGGCCTCAGAACCTGAACTAATATCCAGGGCACAAGGCATTTCACAAATATAAAAGCCTGGTATAATAAATTCCTTCTATGACCAGGTGACCCACTTAGTGGAGGAGGGAGAAGATGTAGATGTTGTCTACCTGGACTTTAGTAAAGCCTTTGACAGCATCTCCCACAGCATTCTCCTGGAGAAACTGGCAGCTCGTGGCTTATACAGGTTTACTCTTCACTGGGTAAAGAACTGGCTGGATGGCCAAGCCCAGAAAGTTGAAGTGAATGGAGTTAAATCCAGTTGGCAGCTGGTCACAAGCGGTGTTCCCCAGGGCTCAATTCTGGGGCCAGTCTTGTTCAATATCTTCATCAATGATCTGTCTGAGGCAATCGAGTGCTCCCTCAGTAAGTTTGCAGATGACACCAAGTTGAGTGGGACTGTTGACCTGCTGGAGGGTAGGAGGGCTCTGCAGAGGGATCTGGGCAGGCTGGATCGATGGGCCAAAGTCAACTGTATGAGGTTTAATAAGGCCAAGTGCCGGGTCCTGCACTTCGGCCACAACAACCCCATGCAATGCTACAGGCTTGGGGAGGAGTGGCTGGAGAGCAGCCTGGCAGAAAAGGACCTGGGGGTGCTGGTTGACAGCCGGCTGAATATGAGTCAGCAGTGTGCCCAGGTGGCCAAGAAGGCCAACAGCATCCAGAAATAGTGTGGCCAGCAACAGCAGGGAAGTGATTGTGCCCCTGTACTCAGCACTGGTGAGGCTGCACCTCAAATCCTGTGTTCAGTTTTGGATCCCTCTCTACAAGAAGGACATTATCCAGAAGAGTTGCTGGATAATGTCCAAAGAAGGGTAATGAAGCTGGTGAGGGGTCTGGAGAACAGGTTTTATGAGTATTGATTGAGGGAACTGGGGTTGTTTAGCCTGGAGAAGACTAGGCTGAGGGGAGACCTCATCATTCTCTACAACTATCTGACAAAGGGTCGTGGTGAGGTGGGAGTTGGTCTCTTCTCCCAAGTAACTAGTGATAGAATGAGAGGAAATGGATTCAAGTTGTGCCAGTGGAGGTTTAGATTGGATATTAGAAAACCTTTCTTTACTGAGAGAGTGGTCAAGCATTGGAACAGGTTGCCCAGGGAGGTGGTGGAGTCACCATCACTGGACGTGTTCAAAAAACGTGTGGATGTGGCACTTTGGGACATGGTTTAGCGGGTGTGGTGGTGTTGGGTTGATGGTTGGACTTGATGATCTTAGAGGTCTTTTCCAACCTTAACGATTCTGTGATTCTGTGAAATGGAAAAGACTCAAGGTGGCAGGAATAGAGCAAAATTTTCCACACCATTATACTGAATTATAAAACTCATTGCTGTAGGATATCACTGAGGCAAAACCTACAAATGTATTCATGTAAGAAAACTATTCATGGAGGCTGACAGATATGTAGCTCAATGACTTAGATGTCTGTTCTGGGTCATGATGTCTCCAGAAGCAAGGAAAATGTTTGTGTTTCTTTTTCATCTCCCAAAGTATCCACTAAGCCACCACTCAGTATGGTCTACTGGTGTAGACAGGGTTTTTGGGGGGTTTAGAGTTCAGCAGTCAGTGGTAAGTGAAGTGACTTGTTTGGACAAACACCAGAAAGCTTAACAGCAGATCCAGCTACAGAATCACAGCCTGAAAAATCCCACTATTTTGCTTTTTTAATTATCCAAAGGCCCGTGAGTGCATCTCACGTGACTCATCTCTTTGGGAATCTTTTATGGATGAGTAATTGTTCTCCATTTGGTTACCTTACTGAATTATCTTAGTATTTGATGGTTCCGATACTCAGAGTCAGAATTAACATTGTCCTCTCTCTTCTGTGAAAATACAGAGAAGTCCTTTTCAGTCAATATGTGACTTGTTCTCTTTGACCCAACAGGAAAAACTTCATGTGAAGTATCTGGTAAAAAAGGGAAGGTAGGGAAGAACTAGAGCCACAAAACCACCGTGGGAAGATATGCACCTGCTTTGGTTTTCTTCCGGTATCTCATGAAGTACATGTAGCTTTCAACTAGGATGTGAAAACAAGGGTTCATTACTGCTCTTCCCACCCCAAAAGCATCTCACAGAAAGGGTCATACCCGTTAGGCTACAGAGTGATGAAGAGAGGAGGTAGTGAAGGGAAAACAGTGTTCCTCTTCTTAACTCTGTATTAAATATTCAGAAGAAGAATTGTTTATGCAAAACAAATCATTGTGAGCAACAGAGTCACATCATATTTGCCCAAAATTTCATTGTAGCCCAAAGTAGTAGGGTGTTTTGGGTGCCATCCTGAGGAATACAGATGGGGAACATCTCCTGAAGCAAAGTTTAATGATTTTTTAAAATCTTTATTCTGAGCAAATGCCCCAAGTGCTAAACACACCACAGCAGATTCCCAACAGCAAAATGCTGTTGAACTCCTGATCTTCTCCTGCACCTATTCTGCTTTTCAAGCCAAGTTTTTTGACTGTTTCTGATGCTGAGTCTCTTTGGTGAACTGCACCTGAATTTGCTGAATACACCAGGGATGATGGAATAGCATTTTTCACTACACTGGCTATGCTCAAGAACAAAACCCCACTCATGTGGAGATTTCTATTAAAAAGTTAACTGCATTAACAAAAGAGTGTTTCCTAAGGTTAAAGACCCTTGAATTAGCCACTAAAGTAATAGTGTCATCTACCGTGGCCTATGATGCTGGTAACCTCTCCTCCTCACATGCCAAAGTCCAGCTGTGGCAAACACTTTCAAGGAGAAGCTCAAGATGTTTTTGTTTCTTTCTAATTCATCTCTGTGTGTTTGCTCTGGGCATTGCATGTGTAGGAGATGTCAGGATTTGCTATTTCCTCTCTTGCCTAACTCTGCAGTGGGTTTAAGGTTTACTTAAGGACACGCTGACCAGTTAAAAAAGACTGTTTGATTAAATTTTGTCAAGGTGCCCAGAATCTTTCAGAGCAGTGGGTGCTGGGGGGGGGGGAAGGGAGGGGGAAGAAAGGGACACTGTTGTTATTTACGCACGCACTCACAGCTCATTTCTGCTGTGCCTCCCTTCCGTCTTTCATGTCTGAAATGGACACACACTCATGGCCTGTCTTTCCTGGAGTTAACTCAGATGCTTGGCATGTGAGGCTTTAAGATAGTCCAATTAGCTTTGACTGAAAACACCACTGAACTGTGAAGCGTGTGTGCACATGGAGGATCACACCATCGATTATAATGATCTGTAATTTATCCTACCTGTGAATGCATAACCGACTTCTCTTCATCCTGCCTATGCAGGTTGTTCTTGAGAACTATGCATTGCTCCCATACGTGAACTATTCAATGCTTCTGTACTTGTCAACCCATTAGGGATCTGAAATGTTTTGTATCAGCTTCCATCTATGCTGCAGTACCAGGAGATCAGAGCAGACTCTCGTCTGATATTGTAGATACATTTGTCCACATTGAAACTCCAGATCAGTACATTTTAAATATAATTATAGTCACATCAGTGGGAATAGCAGAATGACAGTACTGTCCCTCACATGAGCTGGTGTAGAAAAAGCAAAGGCAATCAAACTACAGTTTCTTGTAAAAAAGGCTGAATACGAACCTCTGGCCACCTGGAAGGGACAATAATGAATCCTCTTGATATCCTGGCCATGCAGTGCATTGAGGCAAGGGGTAGATGTCTACCTCAGTCATCAAGGACAGACTAGCCCTCCAGAAAGGGTGCTGGCCTGGTTCTGTGAGCATTTTCTCAGTGGGAGTGCCAGCTTCTTCTTGTGCCACCAACAGATGTATATGGGCCCGCCAAGTGAGGTGGGCAGAGGAGCTCAGTTAAGTTTGAAAGAAATTTTTGGACAGCCCTGCTCAGTGTTGCAGGCCAGTTAGCCATGCAACTGCACAACCAGCACCTGGAAGGAGAGGAATTGCCTGAGTCAGCACTGCTGCCAGAAGAAATCTCAGTGGAGTCATGGACAGGAAGAAAAGTGCCTTGGAGACCACATTGCTAATGAACTTACTCTCTCCTGGGAATGGTGAAAGCAAGTTCTGCCTCAGTGTCTTTAAAGTATGGTACTCAACCCTGTTTAGGTGCAACCAGTTCTCCAGTCCGTTCCTTTAATGTCTCATTCTCACTCACTCTTTCAACCCAGGGAAGAAATTGATGTTGTACAGACTCTGCCTTTTCTCTCTGAAGAAGACCTCTGCAGTCATACAGAGGTCCAATCTCATTCTTTTATCGCCTATATCCCATCTATGTCCACAGGATCTTCACACAAGAACCATATGGCACTTTGTAATCACTAAGGAAACAAGCCACCACAGGGAACAAAACTGCACTTCTCCTTTCTGGAAATTGTAGTGGAAACACGTCAAATTACCACTTCCCTTTCATGCCTCCAATGGATGAAAAGTAGCAGTAATGAGAGCACCAGTCTGGGAAATGAGGGACTGAATTTCTAATACAGCAGTGATGAGATAGATGGCCTGGACTCCATATCTCAGTTCTGCACCTGTGAAATGGGAATAGAGGATGACGTACAACTAAGCAGCACTGTGTTAGAACTGAGCATTGCTATGTGACTGCAGGAACAGAGCATCGTAGGCTCCATCATCCGGTTCTTTGGAAACCAATTCCTCCCAAAAGAAGACACCATGAGAGAGGAGAAACTTCTGCTACCCTTTATCAGGCAATTCAGTGACACAAAGAAAACCTTATACACTAAGAAGGGCTGCAGCTTTGGACAGGTTTTAAAAAAAGATGAAAGCAGACACAGAGCATGGAAATACAGATGACATCCGTTCAGAATTAGCTCTGCCCCTTTTATCTTCATAAGAAGCCAAGCTGAACTCCAACCTTTGGATTCTCTTGAGGCATTAGCTTTTCATTGTGAATGAATGGCTGATCACATTATGACAGACAAATGATCGGCAGCAGGAGGGTTTACCAACATACCATACACTCCCACAGTGACTGAGGGGAAGTCTAATGAGCAAATAACCTGCTGCAACTTTCTACATATTTCCTGTAATTGAGAACTCTTCTGTACTCGTCTGGAATGCAGATGCCTGTCAGTCACGGGGTCATAAATAGGATTAGGGGTTGTTTCTGGAAAGGCAGGCAACTAGCTTTAGATGCTCAGTGGAAAATACAGATGTTTTCTGGCTGCATGGCTGTTAGGCAGTGGTATCTCCAAGTCTCTTTAAGCAGGTTTGGCTACTAGCTCTTCCCTGAGGCCCCAGTCTTCCAACTGGTGCAGATCCCTACTAAGAGTGCAGATCCGTACTAATTTTTGCCTATGCCATCAGTTGCAAGATCCAAGCGTTAAAAGTTCTGTTTAAAGACAGACAGAATAGAACCGACTCTCCAGCCTCTGTCAAAATGATCTCCAGCATCTAATGGGCACTGAGACCTTTTTTCTGTTAAGAGGTTTGTTTCAGACCATTGCACAAAAAGGATTTAAAGTATAATCTCCCCATAAGGAGAATCCCTAAGTAACTTCCTTAAGTTACCCTGAGAAACCTGATAAAATAATATAGTCTTCTGAGAACTTTAACCTCCTCCATCCCAATTATAGCTGCTGTGTGTGACAGAAATGTCCGAGTAATTAATATTTGCCAATATTTAGTTAGATCTTTTTGTGGCACTGACCAATACATTTATTCCACCACTACTGTTACAAAACCCAAACATTTCAAGAAAAGAAAGTTTTTTACCAAAAATGTGGGTGTTTTCATTCAGGGTTTTGTGTTTGTGTGTGTTGTTTGTTTGGTTTTTTTAAATGCAATGTCTTATTACCAGCTGAATTGTTTGTGCAGAGACTGTGAAACTTGTATAACTTTTGTCAAAGTAACATGACCACATATGGTAACTGACAGGCTCTGCCTTACAGCTTTGCTGTTCTTCTATTTGTCCCTTCACTTCCATATCTATATTAGAACTTATTACTCTTGTCATTAGAAGCTGTTTCTCTTGTCAGTAAATCTTCTTATTTTAGGAATGTTACAAAAGAGTCTTAAGATCCCAACCAGGATCAGAGTTGGTGAGCCACTTCATAAGCACACAGAAACAATCCTTGCCCCAAAAAGCACTTCAAATCTCAATAACCAGGATACAAAAAGTATAGGAAGAGAGCTACCGCAGTGAAGCACCTTCCTCAAGGTCACACAGGAGATCAGTGACCAGGCCAGGAATAAGAGCTTCACCTCCCACACCTCTCTGCTGTGCTCTGTTTTTCTTTAGTAGAAAGGAGTGAGTGTTGAATCTTATTGGTTTCATCCAAGGTGAATTCCATTGGATTTTACCATAATGAATGTAGGGAGAGGAGCTGCATCCACTTTAATCAGCCTACCAAAGCTTACACAACCCTTGCATAGAATGCAGCTGAGTACAAAGCCCTCCCATTTCAGTAGCTTATTCAGGATATGCAAACCAGATGGAAGTCTATGTATTGCATGATTAAATGTACTCTAGATCAGAAAGGAGCAATTGTCAAAATCATCCGAAGCAATGATATGAGAGAGGTCATTGTCTTCCATTCATCTATGTTAAGGTCACAAAAGCCTCCACACAGATAAGGTGATGTGGTCAGTGGCCTGGAAGACTGACACACTAATTAGAGACAGAACAAAGAGGCCAGGGGATACAGCACAAGCTAGAGTAAGGGAATGACATGGGGTGATGAGGATAAGGGCACAAGGTTATTCAGCAGAGACATGCACAACAAGACTGCCCATGTCTCCTGCCAGTGTTGGGTTGATCCTAGTGCAGACAAGGTTCTGCCTCTTTGAGGATATCGTTGTGAAGTGACCATACCCAAATGCGCTCTTTTGTCACAGGACACAGAATAAGTTTTCAGGGGAATAGTTCATTCTGCTGAGCAGTGTTCCCATATTCTGAGATCATTGCCTATCTCTAAGTCTTAGCTGATGTCTCTTACATACACAGATACATTCTGCATTTACCATAAAAAAGGTGTTCTATCTAACTGCCAGCCCTGCTTGTGGATTTTATTTCCAGACAGCATATCACCCTCAGCACAAATTCATATTTTTCAGGTAAAACAGACTTAACAAGTACATGGAGTTGGCAGCTGAGAGAGGAGGTGGGTATTACCATAAAACCCTTGTATTTTACTTTATTACATTTTACATTATGAAATGTAAAACTATTCAAATTTTGGAATCTGAAACATTTGGATGTTTTATCTTGAAACAAAAAAAGAGACTGACATGCTTGCAAGTTTTTCTCCTCACAACAATTTTTTGATATAACATCATTCAAACTGCCATGAAGCATGCCTATATTTTGTCCTCTAGCTACCTGAAAAGTTCTATGAAGGATGCACCAGTCATCACACCAAACCTAGTTCAGTTTAGTGTGATGTTTCTCTCTCTTCCCCTAACATTTCATTTGCCTCAGCAACATCCTGCAGCAATGACTTCCACTTGTCATACACACTTATGCAGGCAAAAGGGAGTCTTAAATAAGTACAGGACATAAAGTACTTCATACAAAGTGACTTTACTGTTCAGTAGTCTTCTAGGTGTTTCCAGCACACAAGCGACAGCAATGAGGTCTAAGACATCTCTGAATTATTTTTATGTTGCCAATACCAGAATGGGATTTACACTTAGGTACCTCAAGTAGTTTCACTTCAAGTAGTGAAACATCCAAATGTTTCAGGGGTTTTGTGACATGCCACATGATAGGCAGCAGACCAGACCAGACCCAGCCTCAGAAGCCCCCAGTCCTCATTGCCAGATTCTCAAATTCCTCCAAATTTCAACATTCTCTTTCCTTTGCCCAGCTGGACTCCCACAGCAATGACAACACTGAAAGTCTGCCAAAGCCCAACATTTGTCCCTTGGGTTAGGAGATCTGTGGAGTAAATAGGTGTCATATTTGTCCAGTCACTTTGTGACCACAGTAACACTTTGTGATAATGGCCATCAGGTCTGTAAAAGTATTTTGATACCTAAAGACAGACATGGAATTAGGTAAAACTGCCAAGTCATCTAAGATCCAGTGCCACAAAAGCCATATTGCACTGTCTTTGGGAAGCTAAATAACTTGAGAAGTTTGACTTAGAAAAAAAAAAATAGCACATGACCTTCTCTGATTTTCAGTCTTGAGCAGTGTTTGGGTTCATTGACGAGAACACTTGCAGAATCTTTAATCTCATTGTTTTTCTTCTGTTTATGGAATATTTGACTCTAAGCTTTCTTTCCCTTATTCTTTTCCTCAACTTTCTGTATCAAATATCGTAAGATTATTCATCATCCATGTCCGTGCACCACCTGGCTCACATCGATATTGAGCTACATTGACTAAAAACCCATAGGCATGCACATACCCACAAGCTCCTCAAATACCCACTCTCCTCCAGGGGTGGCTGTTACCTGAGGTGATGTACATGGGCAATCATTTAAATTCTTCCTTCCACCTCTGCTGTGAAGCCATATCTGCCCCACAGAGAAACAGCACTCACCATCCCCATACATTTCACATCCCCTGTGACATCAGGTCTGGAAAATCCAGTTTTCCAGGGCTTTTCTCCTTTTTGCTTCCTCCCAGTTCCCTCATCTTCCTCCCTTCCCTCTCTTCCTATGGCACAAGCAGCCATTCTGTAACTTCTCACCTGTAAGGCAGTAAAATTCTGTTTCGGGCAATATTGCCAAGAAACCATCAGCTGACTCAGACTGCAAAATACATTATTTACAGCACTGTGCCACTAGAAAACTGGGCAAAAAGGAGAGACCAACAACTTTATTCAGTTGCCTTAGGTACTTGCTCTGTCCATTTGAGCTCTCTGACCATAGTACAGCTCACTCCCAGCTGTCCTTATGGAAAGGCACAGGTCTCCCACAGGACTTGTGACAAATCAGACAGCCCCACAAGGATATTTCCAATAGCCCAGAACATCTCCAGGCAGAACTTGATTGTATGGGGGTAAGTGAATTGATCTTCAAATGAGTCTTCTCACTTCTTGTAATAGCTAGGTGTGAACCTGTGCTTCCCATGCCAATGCCTCAGTCATAAACCACTGGGCAAAACAGGAGCCCTGAAGAAAGGCTCTTTTTGAAGAGATGCTTATTTATTTGTGTCAGGTAGACAATGGAAATCTAATGACTCAGCCATCAAGAGGGATGAACCAAGGTAGAAAAGATTGGCGATAGTCACCAAAGTTGCGTCATGAAAGTACATGAAGGAACATAAGAGGACAAAGCGAAAATTAATAATTTATATATTTGATAGGAACAAGACCCAGGGGCAACACAGCTCTTTCATCAGTCCTGC
>NW_010519893.1:118165-146053 GCF_000687285.1 Phaethon lepturus
CTGTACCAGGAGACAGGCAAGTAGTAAATACATTAAATCTCCAAAGGACTGAAGGTAGCACAGACCTCAGCGTGTTTGCTGGCCTCCAGGCAACACATTTTCAAAATCAAAAGTGTTGCCTAATGCCAGTCCTGCCTGACTGTAGACTCGGGTAAAAGCCCATTGAATTTCTTTCACAAGTCTTTCCTGAACGTGGGTGTGCGCCATGAAAGTGGATGACTACCCTGTTTTCAGCTTTCCTACTTGTGAATACCAAAGCACCTATTAGCAATTTAGAGGCAACTGGGATATAAATATTACTACAGATACTCAAGACCAGCTGGAGGGTCTTCAGGGAGTGGAATGAGGTATTTGGGAAGGGTATTAGATGAAGCATTCTCTCTGTCATATCAGGGACATGGAGAAAATGTGTCCATCATTAGACTCATCAATGGTCAATAACCAGATCGGGGCTGTATAATTATTTTGAAAGGACTATATAATTATTTCGGAGAATAATCCTCTGCTCCAGAGGAAAAGCCCATGAAAAATCACAGAGGAGCCCAAGCAATATATGCCATTTTTTGAATTATCAGAGGAAAGAAAAAAACAGTGAAGAAAGATCATAGAATGACCCTGGTATGCTATGACTTCTCTCTAGTGTCTGTAGCTAGTGAAAACATATTCTTAGTATATTAAAGAAACACAGTCTCTGTGCTGCCAGTGCAAAATGTAGCTAACATTAGAGGACTGTTTCCCTAACAGTTTGGACCCCTTCCTCAGCCTTTTACCCTCTAGCAGGCTCTCTGATTTGCACCGTTTTTCCTCAATAAACACAATATTAGAGCACTGAGCTGACACTGTCTGTGTTTCCGTTTGGAGCTGGCTTGGGTACCTATGCTTGGCACTGCACCACAGGGCTGTACCTACAGTTTCCTGTGGGGGAAAAAAATAAATTTTTTGTTATCATTCCCTGTTGCTTCTTGGTTGTAAAGTCACAGCAAGGACTTTGTTTGGTTGTGAGCGCAATGTACTTCTAGGCTAAGTTCACTGCTGCCAGAGAACAAGTGAAAAATTGTCCCAAAAATGAGTATGTGAAATATCACTCAAGGATCTCCATTTCCCTGACACTCAGATATAAACACAGAAAACTTAAAGCGCAAGTAGTTTTGGAGGAGGCTGAATGAGCTCATGAGAGGTAAAATGAACTGATAGAAAGCATGATATCCTACAGCGGTGAGCTTTATAGAAGGGCATAGAGAGGTTAAAAGTTCTAGAAAATCCAAAACTAATCATTCTAACTGTCCATCTGGTAGGAGATTCTTTTGACCACTTGAAAAAATGAAATAATATAAATGAACAGAGTTGTTCTCCATGCCTTACATCTAAGGTAACACATTTTGCACAGCACTCACAAAATTTTCCTTTCTAGAACTGCAGTGGATACACAGTTAAGCACTCTCAAGTGAACGAAAATTGGATGAAGTACCACAAGTGTTGGGCAAAAAATTTATCTGGCACTCCTTCAATCTGAGAAGCAGCATGTAATTAGCTACCAGAAAGGATTCAGTGTTCAACTTGGGCTGTCTAATTTTCTGATTAATTAGATATAGCACGCATTAATATTATCTGTACACATAGTATGAAGTTAGATTTTGATCTTGGCTACAGGGTTTCCCACATCTGTACCACTGCGTTTTCTTTTCTTTTTCTCCCCGCTGGTTGCCTGCACTGGTAGCTGGTAAATTTAGAGGTGAAGAACAGCTCAAAAGATTCAGGCGGTTCTGCGCCATCCCGCCTTCAGCCCTTACAATACTTTGTCTCAAAATCTGTGGATTTTGAGACAGGTGGCTTTCCTTCCTACTGCTATGCACTTGCCTCACTAAACCAGGAGCCAAAGCCCGTACTCTTTTATACAAATGGACAATCGAAAGCGTGCTCTCTCGGGATGTTTTGCCCGAGTCCTGATGCATCTGTTCCCCATTTTTATGCACATCTTTATCACTATAGCTCTCTTCTGATTTTACCAGTGACTGTCACATATTCTGGCCACCTGGCACCTGTTTTCCTCCTTGGTTTCAACTTGGGTCACTTTACACAGCTCATAATCTGCATGTATCTGGGGGAGGCTGGTGGTTGTGGGTGGCTGGGAGGACAAGACTGTAACTCAGGAGGAGAAAATCTTGCAGTTGTTTGAAGGATGGAAAGGCGGGCCTTTATCCTGCATCAAAGAGGATGGCTTTGAATGGAAACTCAACTTCTCATTTTAAGTATTCCTTTGAACTGGGGAATGACACGCATAGTCCATTCCTAAGAATAGCATCCTTTTATTTTTTTTTTTTTAGTTCTGAAGAAAACTATTTCTGCCCAAGCATGGTATCTCCTTCACTTTTAGGACTGAAATTTATTTATAGCAGAAATTCAGATTCAGGAAAGAAAAGAGGGAATTGATCTCACTGAAATAGATTCCTAGGTGTATATATCTACTGATTTATTTTACCCCCTTCATTTCAGCTCTGTGTTGAAGATAATGTCCTCATTGTCTCTCCTTACTGCCCTATTTAGTTCACACTGCATATGGTCTCACAGCACACAAAGAGGATTATTTTCAGAGGAAACTAACCTGGAAGAGGCATCCAGAACTATACCTGGAGGGCTCCAGCCATGAATAAACATTCAGTCCAGAGAGGCAGACTGGAAGTAGTCTGAAGGAACCCATCTCTTAAATGTAAGATGGGCATCTGGGCTACAGCTCCCACTGCTTCTCTCTCTGCTTCCATTCCTACTGCTTGCTCAGGTAGGCATAGGCAGTGTCACCCCCCCTTCTTACAATATTTTACATATTCCTAGCATCACAGACTTAATATAATGTCTAAGGGTTTTGCATGGCTTAAACAGTAGCTTATGGAATCAAATTAAAATTTACAGTAAGAAGTCATACGTAACCTGTAGCAAGACAAGCGAAACTTACTGACTACCAAATAAAAATGCTGAAAAAGCCCTAGCTAGAAAGGTTTCCAGTGGAAATGACTGGTTCAATATGCTAGTACCAATGAAATCTATATATGATAACAACATTCAAATGCTTAAAACATGTTTGTATTATTACAAAATTGGCCAGCTTTTGTGGTATCTGAGTGTACTGAATGACCACATGGTCAAAATCTTCAAACTACAGTTCATAATAAATTTTCATCCCCTTCACTAATATCTATGCATGTGATGCCTATTTTTTCTCATCATTCTGGTATATTTTAAGAAAATATGATGGTTAATTGAAAATAGATATTTTTTCCATATGGCTTGGAACAAAGTTTTGGATAAATAGAAGACTGAACCGTCTGGAAACAACAGATGGCAGTGTTTTAAAAATGAAGAGATGAAAGCTTGGATAACTCAGTGCTGAACGTCAGTAGTAACATATGATGGAGGCAGCACACTCATATCTGGGAATTTAGCTCTACCATAATTCAATGGGACGGACGTGGTCAAAATAGAGAACTTTTTTAAAGTGAGAAGGAGGTAAGTGAGCTACCTGTCGTATTCCAGCAGCCAGACACGCAGTCTCCTTGCATTTAATTCCAATAGTATCACTTATGGCTCGAAATAACGTTCCCAGATCAATTGGCAGATGCGGAGAAGTTTATACCACCAGTGCAAAGGCTTAACCAGTTTTTATTATCTATTTACTTAAAATCCTGGGAGAAACATTCAACAGAGCACGTTAACGGGAAGTGTAAAAGAAACATAAAAAGGTTCAAATGCATGTATGCTGGTTTTGGCTGGAATAGAGTTAATTTTCGTCACAGTACAGGGCTATATTTTGGATTTGTGCTGGAAACAGCATTGATAATAAGGAGGTGTTTTTGTTATTGCTGAGCAGTGCTTACACAAAGCCAAGGCCTTTTCTGCTTCTCACCCCACCCCACCAGCGAGGAGGCTGGGGGTGCACAAGAAGCTGGGAGGGGACACAGCCAGGACAGCTGACCCCAACTGACCAAAGGGATATGCCATACCATATGACATCATGCTCAGTATATAAAGCTGGGGGAAGAAGAAAGGGGGGGACGTTCAGAGTGATGGTGTTTGTCTTCCCAAGTAATCGTTATGTGTGAGGGACCCTTGTTTTCCTGGAGATGGCTGAATGCCTGCTCGCCCATGGGGAGGGGTGGATGAATGCCTTCTTTTGCTTTGCTTGTGAGAGCGGCTTTTGCTTTACCTGTTAAACTGTCTTTATCTCAACCCATGAGTTTTCTCACTTCTACTCTTCTGATTCTCTCCCCATCCCACCGGGGGCGGTGAGCAAGCGGCTGTGTGGGGCTCAGTTGACGGCTGGGGTTAAACTGCGTCAGCATGTAACAGCCATGGTATGCAATAAATAAATAAATAAATAAATAACCTACCCCATCCCTTTACATGTACCACAACTGGTCATTTGTCTGTAACTAGTTACCATGTAATATAATATATTTACCATGTATTTAGCCACGATAAAAAAGTATACTTCCTTGACACATTGCGATGAGTGTCGATTCATTTGTGTAATACCACACAGGGCAAAGGGAGGTTTGTTTCCGATTTTTACAGCAAGTTATGCTAATATTGAAAGGAAATCCCAAGCTAGCTCAAGGGCTGGCTGGAATAACTCTTCCTTCCCTTGATATAATGCTCAGCACCATTTCTGAATATTTTTTGTGGGTTATGTAACATTTTACAGAGAAAATTCTAAGGCAGAGCAGGAAAAAATCCACCTTTTATATTTCTCTCTGATAATTTCAACAAACACTGCTGCCTCCAAAGTGCCACACGCAACACCCCTGGCAGCCCTCCCGCAGATGTCCAGTTCTGCTGGTGCAGATAACACTCTCCAACCCCTTTTCTCAGATGCACTGATGTCGGGATTCTGGGGATAACACCAGGCAGACGTGCAAAGTGGAAGGAAAAAAGTCTTTCTGTGCCTTTTTGTGCTTTCTTCATCCGGGCAACGTGGGATCGCTCTGTTCCTCCCTCAGCTGAGAAGGGCTGGACACAAAATATCCTTTTGAGCCTCGTCCTTCTGGGCAGAGGCAGAAACAAAGCTATCATACATTACTGGCATTTCTATTCCTATTTTATTATTTAGGCTTCACTTTCAGTTTCGAGAACCGATTCCTTCCTCTGTCTCTATACACAGACTGTTAAAATACAGTCCGTCACTCTCATAGCTGGATGCTTGAGTTAAACCACAGCAGGAGATCTGTTCTCACTCTTATTTTAAGTACAGAATGACTTTCTTGAGAATGTGCAAGTTCGTGCAGTTACAATTTTATGCAATAGTCATATGATTGTCATGAATCTATTTCAGTGTTCACATTAAGAAAAATTATCTTAAAATGCAATATCTCATACATATTTTTCTCTAGTAGAGCTAAGATTCTGAAGATGTTTTAACTGT
The DNA here is from genome assembly GCF_000687285.1 of Phaethon lepturus. NCBI lineage: Eukaryota > Metazoa > Chordata > Aves > Phaethontiformes > Phaethontidae > Phaethon > Phaethon lepturus. The sequence continues at coordinate 123,579 of NW_010519893.1, forward strand.
ATTTTTCATTAGCATTCTTTGATTTATTTTATATTTAACAGTAATTTTTTAATTTCCTGGACTCAAAATGCATGGCTTTTTTGATCATTACAGCGTTTTCATAACACCTTTTATTTATGTGTTGTTGGTATAGGTTTCCAAACCTCCTCCCAGTTTCATGTACCTTTGTGTCTGGGAATCATACAAACCACGGATATGCACAAGCGTATGAAAAACATCCTTCCTGAACAGTAATGTTAGGAAATTCAGTAACAGTACAGATTTACTGTTAGTAGCGAACTGTACTGCGGGTTGAAGTAAATTTTGTATTTTAATAGAAACTCATGTCCAAGCACAATGTTGTATGCCAGTTCTGCATTTAATGTTCACCGAATGCCACACAGGCATTTTGCACACTTATATCTCACCTTCTCTTTGGGTTTTGTTTTATCTCACTTAGAGAGCTGGAGTCGTTCTTCAAAGTTAACTGAAGTTACCCTGGGTTTACAAAGAAAAGGAGCAGGAAGGGGTAGGGAGTGTGTCTCAGCTGCGACAGAGAGAATGGGATCTGGATTTTCTTACCAGATTTTTGAGTAAGAGTCTCCTCTCACCACTGCTTTGTTTATGCAGCTGATTTACGGCAGCATCTGAGAGAGGAGAACAGGTGGGCACTAAGAAGGGGTGTCTGGTCTTCATATCCATGATGCTGTACTGAGAAACCATGCATTGCCTTCAGCATATGCATGTTTTAAGCCATTTACTAGCTGTCGGAATGAAACCCATTAGGCTTTAGGCAAACCTTGTTAGCAACATCGTAAGGGCAGAGGTTCCCCTGGGCTGCCTGGATGGTTTGAAGAGCAAGACTGTAACTAATAGATTTCCTCAGGATCAGATTAGAGATGATAATTGCATCTCTCTTCAAAATGAAGGAAAAAATCTTCCAGCAAATGTGGTCTTGCCAATAGAGTTGAAACATCTAAAATTTTTTCTGGGAATCAAAGAGCCTTTTCCTGTTTCAAACAGGTAAAATCAGGTGTAAGCCTCTTGCAGTCAAAGCAGCTACACCAGCAACAAAGGTAGGTAATTGTAGGATAAGGCAGGCCCCAAACATCAGGATTTACAGGGTATTACTGCTCAAATGACATTCAGATTTTGCATTAGCATCAACTGTATCTCCGTTTATCTACTAATTGTGTAATTCATTCAAAAGAGCAACCAGATTGGTTTCATCTGTTACATGTTGTATAGGCCAAACCCCAGGAAAATATTTCCCTTGGCTCATCCCAAGAAAAATGTGCACATACACTGTTTATTTTTATATTCTCAAATATTACTTTTATCTTATGTTTTAGCTAGATATTGCCTTAAACTTGCTCTTCTTATTCTTTGTCCCTTTGGTATCTCTTAATTAGACCTGGTGACTAATTCAGAAGGAATTATTTATTTAACAAAGCCCACCCTTTCCTATCACAAATCATCTCCAAGCAACATATCTGCACTACGCTTTTTTTTTCCAAGTTGATATTAATTAAAAATTATTTACAGATATTCGGAGCAGGATTCTTGTTCTGTAGCTTTCCCTTTGTGCTACTTCAAGATGTACCATCAGTGCTCTGCGAGGATGTGGTCTGCAAGACAGTGATGCCCGAATGACTGACATGGGTATTTATGCGACAACTTGGAATCGAAAATGCTTATGTCCAGATAAGAGACTCTTTTGCAAATATAGACTAATTAATAGTGTCAGACGTCTCTCTCTTCTTCACACAAATCTCTTGCTCACTGTTTTGCTTTCCCAGACCCGGGAATGTCTCCATGCAGTTGTTTGTCCTTTGTTGTTGCCTTGCAGTGGCAACCAACAGCTGCAAAATGTGATGTGAGCATGGTCTCCTATCTCCCTGGCTCTCTTCCTTTGCTCATATGCTGGCTCTCGTCACTCAGATGTCTTCTACTTTCACTGAAGGGAAAGGGGGAGGGCAAGAGAGTGGAGAGCTGTGTTTACTTCTTCGTATCAGGTGTCCAGGCTCCTCGTGTTGCCCCTGGGATATATGAATGTGTATGAATACATATCTGCATGCATACCTGGAGTGTGGGCTGGTATGTGGGAACATCCCTATACCTTTCCACTGACTTTCTTGTACACCCTGCTCCAGATGCAGGGATGTACAGGAGGGGAGAGTAAAATCTGTAAATCTGTAATATTTATATTTAAAATACTTTTAAAATATTTTAAAAATACAGTAAATCTGTACTCCCAGGAGGGGAGAACAGACCTCTCAGCTCGCTCTGCCCATGGCAGACACATGCTGGAGGACCACATTGGACCTCGAGTGCACATCTGAGTAAAGGGTCGTTTTGTGGGAGACAAGGGAATCATTGTCTTTTCCCAGGGTTTTGAACATAATGAAGGAGAAGAAATTGTAGAAAAGCAGACCTTTTTCATCAAAAGAAAGAGAAAATAGGAAACTGTACAAAACTTCTGGGGCTACATGTCGCAGGAAGCACCACTGCTGTCTGTAACGCACTACAGGAACAGACCCTTCTATGCTGGAGCTGATGCAAGCCTGACTTCACATGTGCATACATCAACGTGTCCACACGGTCAAAAATCACAGCAGAGTATCTTGAAGCTGAGGCAGCCCCAGAAGCACGTCACAGCACAGGAGCCACATTTCCGCGGCTCATGCTCCAGCTGAATTGCCGGCCGCAGCCTGGCCAGCCATGGCTTGGAGGCAGCCTTGCAGTCAAACCCCCCCACCTCTCCCCATTAAGGTCCTCCCATCTGACAAGCACAGTCAGACAAAAAGTCTCCATCAAAAATGGCTTTTAAACAGGAGGCAGTTTTAAAGGAGTTTAGCATCTTTGCAATATTTTTCTCATTGGTTCCTTTTCCTAAACTATTTTTTAAGGAAATTTTTGCGTAGTTTTCAGAATAGCTTGTTCAGCTCAATTTTGGCAAAAAAACTCAGGAAACAGCAGAGAGATGAAGCTGGAACGTGAAGTCAAGCTGAACATTGCTGCCAAAAGTTTTCTGTGGAAATTGCATAGCAAATACCTGCCAGTGGGGATGATCACATAGGGCTTAGAGATGATCACACAGGGCTGAGTCTCAGTTTTAGGAGTTAAGGAAGAAGCAAGAAGAAGAAGGGTTGACACCCCACAAGCCTGGAAGAGGAAGGAGACCCTCCTCTTCACTGTCAGCAAGGGAAGGAGCCACGGTCACAGATGTTCCCCTTTCCCTTAAGCTGGGTGTCACAGATTTCCTGGGCTGGTGAGAGGACACAGGCCTCATGGATGTTGCTGGCTGGCTGCCAGAGGCTTCTGTGATAAATAGGTCCCGTTAAAAAAAAAATTAAAATGTCACTGTTTCAAATGGTAGCTCTCCTCATTCATTTTCACCAAAAAAAGTGTTTTGGTTTTTTTTCTAGATGATGTTATCTTGGGGGGGGGAATAAAAAAAAAAAAAAATAAAGAACAGTCTTTTCATCCCAAATGAAAAGCTTGGTGTTATTTTGGCTCCCAAGGTGCCACAGTGTCTCCCAGGAGCTGCGGCTCAGCTGGCTTGCTCTTGTGCGGGGCCTCCAGCCACGTTTCCTGCAGCACGTGACGCTCGCCGTGGTGCACAGTCCATTTGTAAACAAGGTAACACACAGCACATACGGAGTCAGAAGAGAGAGGCAGTGGAAAATAAGAGGCTGAAGATCATATGGGATTTGTAAAGCTTGTCTTATTTAATACTTCTTTACAGCATTAGTTTTTGTTGAAGGATTAAGCTGTCCTAATCTCCACTAAAGCCAAGAGAATAACAAGCCAGTTATAATTAATCTATTTTCTTGGCTTTGGAGAAAATCCCAAGTGGTTATTTTTCTTCATCTGCTAAGCCAATTCCAAGGAAAAACTTCTGTCAGTGTCAGTTATGTGAAAAGTATTTCTGACTGAACTTGAATCCATAGAGTAGCTTTCGAAATGCTTTCTCCTGTGATGGTTTGAGGCGTGCTTTATGAACGTGTGTGCATTTCATGTCCTGCCTTCATGAACATGTCCACTTCCTTTGAGCACCCTTAGGTATGTGGCATTGTTTTCCTTCTGCTTTCTTGCTCCATCTACTGGAACCAGTTCTACATGGCATTTGAATGAACAAATCACATGATGAGTTTTCTCATCTCATAAATAAGCGCAGAGTGATAACGGTTCTGAAAATCAAATTTACTAAAGCCAGCCCTAACAAGACATCAGTATGAACGTAGACAAAATTGCTGGTCAGTTTTGAAGAGTGATCCAATCTCAGGAAAATGTAGAGTCAAATCCCAAACTGCTGATTGCCCACATTTCAGTAGCATTGACATAGCGGGACTCATTGAAGACCATCGAAATGGAATGGTTTGCTGTGGATGCAGATTTTTTCACTGATGTCACATTTCCCTGTCTAACTTTCCTACATTTGGTTGAAAGCTGCGTGCAGAGTTGCACAGAAGAAATACTCTCTCAACAAGGTGGCACTGAAGCCAAATGAAAGTCTTCCACCAATTCCAGCGAGGTTTGAATCTGGAGATCTTGTCTCAGGTGGCCACATTAGAGGCAGACATGATATAATCCCATGATAGTAATCATTTTGCTCATTAAAACTGCATCTGTAGAACTAGAATATCAATGGGAATAGCCTAGAAAACACTGTACATGTGAGTAGAAGAGTCGTTTTTAGTGACTTAAGAAAGAGGAAAAGCAAAGCTGCAGGATGACAGCTTTTGTAGATTGAAAATACACATAAAAAGATTTCATTAGATCATTAAACGTGAATAAAGTACATTATCGGGCTGTCTCAGGAGTTGTTAGGGAATGTGATTAATTTTAACAATTCCATTGGCAGTGTGAAAGAGGCAGTAAGGCAGACGGTTAATTAATGCAATGATTAATAATGTAATAATCAATTAATAATTAAGTACATTTGCAGATGATGGGTAAAGGATGGGAACTGTAGGGAATATTTGGAGGTTTGGTAGTACTGAGGGATTTGGGAAGGGTTGAAACACATTTAGAAAATAACTAAAGCGAAACCTTCCTCAAAAAGGTTGCACATAAGGCATACAGAATCTATAATAATTTTCATGCTAGAAATATACCTCAACTGCCATTGCCTGTGGGCCTTTCAGATGAACTATGTACCTATGTCCTTTACAAGATAAGAACAGGGAGTTCAGCTGTACATCCTCCTGCTCTCTCCATACCTCTAAGTGCAATAAAGGCACTTTCTACTGGTATATCTGAAAATCTTGTGTTATTGGGCATGTGGGGTGTCTTAACCAGTATATGGTGTGGAAGAATTTACCTACAAGAATAGGTCACAAACAAAACTGGTTTATAATTTCTTTTCAAAAGCAAAAGAATTAGACCAGACGGGGAATAGAAAGACCATCTGTGCCTAATTAAAGGGTGAGACTGCATAAGAGCAACAGATGTTATATTATTGTAGTCAGAAGAGTTTATTGCTAACAGTGGTAAATATTGTACATGTTGAGTTGGGTATTTCCAAGCAATAACTTAGCAGACATGCTTCCACATAGGCTACCCTTTTCTTCCTGGACTACATTTCATTAGTTTTTAACATCGTGAAAGGTCAAATTGCAGAAGAACAATATTTTCTACATACTGAGAATGCTGAGGACTGAAAAGACGATGATACCCATCACAAAAAGGCATCTAGTGTTGATGATAAAAAAATGGGCAAGTTTGTATGACAGAAAGGGCTAACATTCCTGCAGCTTCATTCAGTTCCTGAAAGCCCTCTTTAAACTAGAGATAACCACTGTGGGAAAGTTCATCTGGCTGTGTGGACTGAATGGATTCTGTAAATGAATGGCATTTAAGTTCATAGCATGACTCAAGAGCAGGGACTCTCTTTAATGTGGGTCAATTTCTTCTCCTGAGTAACTTCTGCAAGCTGTTTGAAACTACCCTGCACCGATAGTTCAAAGGAGAAGTTGTGGTACATGGAGCAGCAAACTCTTTCAGTTGCCATGAACTTCCGCTGGCCACAGAGGTGGACGCACCTTTTGTTGCCTGATAATTACAAGGTTACATCAAATCCTACCTGTGTTAAGGCTTTATACAAGCCACATTCCTCCATATTGTTACTTCCTATTCTCACTGTTCTGATTTGATGTGCAATTATGTACATTCCTAATAATGTGACTCCATATGAAGTGGAGATACACGTGTGTTTTGTGACTACGTGTAGTACTCAGTGCGGTATTAGCTACCCGCATACAAAGGGATGTGGGGCTTTGCTTGCTTGCTTGTTTGTTTGTTTTAATTGGGCTTTTTACTTCAGAGTTGGAGCAATCTGAAGGGCTAAGAAATTCTGAATTAAATGTGCAGGAACATGTATGCAAATTTTTTTCTCTGTTTACTTTTTCCTTTTCTTTTGCAGAGATTTTAGCTCATTTTCATTGCTAAAGCAAGGAATGACAATAGCTCACAGGTTTTGTTACCACTTTGTGTTTCTGCTTGTATCTCTGTTCTCTTCTTCCCTAGAGAGAGCTTTCCATGCACGTCTCTTCAAACAGTCATTCTCTGCTCCTGAGACACAAGTTATGGTAAAGGGGCACTTTGTGGGTAGACTTACAAGTATCATACTGATAAAAAGGGATCAGATAAAATATTGCTTTGTCCGAAAGAGGTAAGTTAGAAACTGGGAAGGAATGAATGCCCAGTCAGTGATCTACAGTTACAGGAGCTGATGGGAAGCAGTGTCAGGAGAATCCAGAGGTTGCCATAGAAATGTAACAATGGGTGGAATCCGCAGGGACTGCACCTGAATCAAGTACCAAACATGCAGGAATTCTCGGTGAATGAAACTCTCAAGTTTAAGAGAAAAATAGCAACCATATCACAGATAAAGATAATTGAGCTGTCTGTCCTGTTTGTGATATCATGGTAGATCCGATCTGGACATCAGCCGTGATTGCGGCTATGCTGCATTCCCAGCCTTGTTTGGGTGAAATATATAAACCTCAGGAGAACTTTCAGAGCATCAGTGTACGTCTGCTAGCTTCTCTAGTTCCTTTTGCCAGGAAATCTAGAAACACATTAGCATTTTTGGACCATAGCAAGCATTTCAGTTGCTTGTTATGGAAATTCTGTGTAACAACAGCCTAATGCATTCAACTTTGGGATAACATGTTTCTGATAATTTTTGAGAGACTCAGAGTTTTTAAAAAGACAAGAGGGTATATCCTGGGTAGAGGGAGGGTGTACAAAAACGGTTCTCTTTTAAGAAGAGCCTGAACTCTGAATATCCCTCATCCAATAAGCCCCTGGAAGAGATGCCATGCAACCTGCAAACCTCTTTATAAATCCATTTATGCATGCAGTCCCACATACCTGGAAAAAGAAAGGGACCATTATGATAATCTAAAGGTCTGGCAAGATTGATATTTCTACTGTTTGGAAACATAATGTTTCTCCCCATTAGAGGCATTTTGGAGTGAAGAATATTGATTGCCTTTCAATCAACTAGAGTTGTAAACAACAAACATAGACAGTTCCAAATCCACCACCAAGATACCCTCTTAGTGTAAATGAGGGAATAGATGTCATTAATATTGACTGTCTTGATATATTAGACCTTGTAATCCCTGACAGGGCTTGTTGGTCTTCTGGAAATGAAGTGAGACAATTTGTTTTTAAGCAGATATAGTGCTCTCATTTAAATGTTAATCTTAAAGAGGGAAACCAAGGCTTATGTCTTAGCCCTGTCACAGATTTCCATCAGGGATCCAAATTCTTACAAAAGATATTCATTCAAGCACATAGCAAAATTAAAACAAACCAAGCATAGTCAACTGGGAGTCTAGCAGTCATGAATTCTTTCAGTGATCTACACAACTTAAGTGCTCTGACTCAGGAGGTTAGGTGCTGGACTTCTGCAATCGAAAGCCCAAGTCCACAATCTAAGGCAGATACCAGGACTTCCTGTTGCAGGGCAGGGATGGAGACAGGCATCCTCTGAAGGGAGTCATCTGCCCACCTCAGACAGCAGTGTCGAGATGGGCTGAGTAGCTGGCTGGTGGTGCCTTTCTCTCTCTGGTAACTGCAGAGGCAACTTACCTAAATACTAATAGTTATGTTTTGGTCATAAAAATCCCATCCTCTCAGCCTCCCCAAATGCAATAACATGACTTTTGGGCCTGACAAGGATGTTGTTCACATGATCACAGGTGTCTGTGAGGTATATATATTAAGAAAAATCTTAAATTGTATTAAAGACAACAACTGTTTTCCTATAACTTTCCTACATATGTCAATCAAGTAAAAACACCCAATATATAGCTTATACCCAGTGCATTGTGTCAGGAACTCTTCAAAGAGCTTGTTTTAGATAATGTATATATAAAAAAAGGAGAAACCTTGTAATACTACACATTTTTGTACATTTACAAACTGCTTTTGTAGTCCTGAACATATATAGTCAAAGTGAGATCTGGGCAATATCCCTAGCAAATTGTTATTCATTAAAAGAAAAACAGTTTGAGAAGGGGGCAGAACTCTCTCTGAATTAATTCAAAACTCAACAAATGAGTTTTGACAGGGGAAAAAGAAGAAAACATTTGGAGAGGTCAGACTTTTTGTTCAACAAAGTTAAACATTTTAAATTTTATTCAATTTTATGTTATCATTTCAAAACTGATGTACTATATAGAAGGGATAAATAGCCCTAAATGAAACTCCAGAATGAAACTTTTCATTTCAGCCCACCCTGAAACAGTTCTTCCATTTTCATTTTCTTTAGTTTAGGCACTGAATGAAACAAAACCATATTCCTTATTAAATTACCAAAAATTCTTACAGAAAAAGATCTTTCCATCTAAGGGAATAGCGAAATTCTTAAGCTTCAGAAATATATAAAATATCATTATAACATTAAAGAGCAGTCATATTGTATACAATGCCTGAAATGGAAGCATTTCTTTTAGTTTGTGTTTTTGATGGTTTTGAAAGCATTGTTGAGAAGACAAAATGCAGATAAAATCTTTTATGCAGGCTCCAAATTTCAAGTTGGGAATAGAGACACAATCTACAGTAAAAGAAATAGATTTTTAAAGAAAGTTTTATCTTCATTCATAACAGAATAAAGTTATTCATTAAATGCTTGTAGATGAAAGTTTGGTTAGTGAACATGTTTATCTTCCAATTGAATACAGTTCTGCAAGATATTTTACTTTGCAGTAAAGGCATAACAGCAGCAACTTTTTTTACTTTGCACGCAATGTACATGAAGATGCCACATGATTTACAGGGCTTGATTCCATTCTCACTCGTCAGCTTCCCACTGGTGTTGGTTTAGTGGTGCGATTCCTCTTGATACTGGCTGAATTCCCAGTCTAAGTGAGAATCAAACATGTAGGGTTTTATTTTGTTCAGGACAATGAATAACAATGAGCTTCACTAGTTCTAGAAGCTTTACTTCATTCTGGTGCATATGTTGTGGCCTCTGCTCATTAGCACATACATTCAGGCTCCTGCTAAGCAAAACACGATATATCTGTAGATGAAAGTGCTCGGTGACTTTCGTTCTTTCTGTTCCCACAGCTCTGTGCCCTTTAACAACAGCCCTGCACGCTCTACAGAGACAGCACCAAGTGGCAGCGTACATTCGGAAGGCACAATGGCTCCTGGAGACTCCACATGGTTATAAGCCATCCGCTGGCAGCTGCAAGCCGTGAGACCATGCATTGTGTGCACTCCCCTGTGGTCAGTCAGATCTGCCAGAAGATGGAAACTAGGGCAGGACTGTCCCTTCTATTCCCCGTGCCCCACAGGGCATCTGCAGGAAGAGGGACTGTTGTGGTCCTACCGCTGAGACTGCACGAGTGAGGAGAATTCCTGCGTGCCTACCCCAACTCACGTGCATTGCCACAAGGACCAGCTACAGCCATAATATAGCCCTTACCTCACACTGATAAAGTCTGAAAATGCTGCAGCCCAGATGATAGCATATGGATTGTAATGGAGACCCTTGCACATGGAGTTTCTAAGGAAGCAAAAGAAACCTCCCTTTTGCTCCCTGTCTCTTCTTTGACTGTCTCTCCCTCCCTTGCTCCAGGTTCAGAATCACATCACACAGTAAGCAGGTATTGCAGAGGTGAGCACAGTACGTTTCCCTTCCCTAAGGAGTCACACTTCTGTGTGCTGTGAGCTAAAGGAGGCCAAGCTGCCTTTCTGACTTCGGTTAAACTGGCAGGAGCTGGCAGCCCGGATCCTTCCACCTTTGGTCCCACTTTTGTGTTTCTGCTTGTCGTGTGCAATAAAGCTTTCAATCAGCTTCAGTTTTTCATGCTCTTCCTTCAGGAAGAAGTCAACAAGCACACTCTTCTCCTTTTTGATCTGTTCACTGATGTCCTTGGGGATGTCAGGAATCATCCAGTCAACCAGAACACTGAGGGACATCACCAAGTTCTGCAAACACAGCAACGGATATGAAGAAAGTATGAAAAATAAGAAATACAACCAGAGCAAAACCAAACTTTTGCTATAGCTATGAGGCAGGTATTAAACACATTTTGGTGATGGCATGTAGTATTAACCAGCTGAGTAACGCCTTAGTTCCAGAAACAGCTCATGTTTGTGCACAACTCCCCCTCAGTTGAGCGGCTGAATTAAACACATGCTTCAGTCAGGTTTGAAACGGGAAAGGACTTGGATTCATCAAATGATTCATGGCCTAAGCAAGCAAAACAGCCTTATTCTTTACAGACATTCAAAGGTGATCAGTTCTCAACATCAAATTCATTGAGACTGAGTTCAGAATCCATTACTATAAGGGCAACATCAGTGAAAGCATCCTCCAATGCAATCAAACCCATGTGTTTCTAATTTGGCCTGAGCAGACAGCCGACAACTTTCGTGGTCATTCTGTCCTCAAATCCTTCAGTCTGCTGACAAGCAGGATTTTTTCACACTACCGCAGCGTGCAAGCCACAACCCTGAACCTCAGGTGCCCAGGTCATTACAGGTGATGCTCATAACACAGAGGTACGAAGCAGACTGGGCAAACAGTTTTTCTTGTTTGTGCAATTTGTAGATAAATTATACTTTGGGGTTTATATTATCATGACAATGCTTTGAAAACTGCTGTGTTGCGTAATGCCACAAAATGTGTGAGAATGTTTGCTGACAAGGCTACTAGCATGAACCCTCCGTCCCCATCTGAGACAATGGAGCTAATTAACCAGGGAATGTACTCTGGCAGAACAGCAGGCAGGCTATTTGAAGCCCAGCATAACCAGTTGGTTTCAAATGTTTTTCAGCCAGTGGTGGAAAATTACTGAAGACAGAGCAAAGAAGCAGAAGAGGGCAATATAAACCAGGCAAGACTCACAGTCACACTTAGGAATATTGGGCAGGTGAGGAGAAAAGACAGGCAGATTTCAATATGAGGAGTGGACCTAATTTGACTGAGGAGGGATCCCAGATCATGGAGGAGAGCGGGCGGCTTTTGCCGTTCAGAAGGCAAGCTATAATAGCAAATATTGCTATCATGCCAATGAAATATCCACACTGGGGAGAATTTACTCCCTTTACTTGTAGAAACTAGCAAAAGACCTTGGAGGATTTATTACTTCTGTTTATTTCTTGCTTTGGGTAAAGAATAGCATTTCACAAGGCTACATAACATTAATGTGCTTTTCACAAGCAGTGCCCTGAGAGTATAAAAGCTGACAGAGTCCACTTAACTGAAATGTACAACAGCCTGGGGTACTTTGGGGATCGCTGCTAGTGCCAGGGGCTAATGCAGGCTGTGGGGCTTCCCTTCCATGAAGGGAGAGGACATCTCTGCTGAGGAGGTGGCCACAGCGCTCCGAAGGGAGAACCTGTGCTGCAGCCCACTGACTGAGTGCAAGCGCATCAGGCTGGGTATCTGCAAACAGAAAGGCTCTATCGGACATGGGCTTCTTTGGCACATGCATTTCAATTCATTTATTATGACATTACCATGACTGAAATTGCAGCAACTCAGCAGACTTACCTGAAATAGAATCACAAAAGCCAAGCGAGCCGATAAGACCGCCCAGTACTGTTTAGAAAACTCATACTGATTTTGGGACCAAGGTGGTTCTCTGTAGTCTTTGAACCTGTCAGCGGAGACAGCTCAGTTATGACACAGTTCCAGCAATCTCCTCCTGCACCAATTGCTTTCATTAACATAATTTTCCAATCACAAAACCTAAAGAGTCAAATCTTCCAGATGTTCCTACTTCAACCCTTATTATGAAATAAAACTCCAGAATTAGAGCTGGACTATCTCCACTGAATTTAGCAAGCTTAGCCTGGTTTTCACAGTTGTAACCAAAATCAGAACACTATTCCAATGTCAGAAATTTCCAGATTTTCCAGGATTTACAAATGTCCCCTTTTTTTCTGTTAATGTTAAATTGATGTCAGTGTACAGGGAATAAAGTGTTGAAATTAAAGCACAGCGATAGTCCAAGGCAATTTCAGACTAAAGGACACAAACCTGCATTCATCTCACCTAGATTTTTTTTAATTTAGGGAATAATTCAGCCCACATAAATCTGACTCACACTTCGGTGGTTCCTGTCTTTGCATTAACGACAGGGGGAACCATGGGAAAGACACTTCCTAAATTAACTGTCTAGCCTTAGACAGGATAAAACAGAGCCTTCGTGGTTTGGTGTAAAGACTGATGCTTTTAGTATTATCATCAATCATTTGGAAGTAAACAACAAGCTAATAAAAGTCACAGATGCTCCTAAATTGGAAAGTTTTGCAAATAGCAGGAAACACAGAAAGCAATAAGAAATACAGACAGGAAACACAATGAGAATAATCCGGGGAAATGGAAAATAATTAAAAATAAAACAATTGAAGGATTTTTGAAAGGATAGAGTTTGAAAGAAAATGCAATGAAAATAGCCTGGAGCTTACAGTGGCCAGCAAGTTAGCACAAGTTTGAAATACGGCAGCAGGACAGTATGACTTGTGGATGTACAAACAAAAGGCACGATGGTGCTGGGGGGCATTAGCCCTTCTCTGAACAGTTCAGGTAAAGCCACACCTGGAATGCTGCATTCAGCCATTCAGCTGTGGGGACTTCAGAGGAAAAAGAAAGGGAAAAAAAAATAGAAAAAGAAAAAGATAGCGACAAATTGAAAGCAGTTCAGCAAAACAATCCAGGGGCTGAGGACAATGACTCACCAGCAAAGATTAAAGAAGAGCACATGTATTGCTCTACTTTGGTAAATAACAGCCACAGTTGGACATGATAACCATGCACAAATTGTGCCCTTAAGACTGAAAGGGATAATTTAGTGTTGTTCGCAGTGTTTGACTAGGAGTAATGGGATGAAATTAAGAAAGGGAAAATCTGTTTTGAATACCACAAAACCCTTCCTGACAGTAAGATTCATTAGACTGTGGAAAAGCCTCCATTGGGGGATGATGGAGAAGGTTCATACATAAAATGTCGGCTTCAGTTTGCAGGTGTGCTTTCCAAAATTACCTTCAGGTTTTGTCCACACGGCTTTGCACGTTAAATTACACATTTACAATCCACACATCCCCTACACCCTGCCTTGCTCTCCCCCCCTCCGCCGCCCCAAGAAATTCATTCTGAAATGCTGGATGTAATTCTGTGATGCACCTTCTGGAGACAAAGGACACAAGGTACAACACACGGTGAGGGCAGGGAGGAGGGAGAGGAGAAAACAACTGTAAATTGGGGGCTGTATTGATTTATGGAAGCACTACCAGGCCTATGTTAGACTCTGGATTATTTATTTTGTTCAGCTGTGCATACACAGCAGCCAAGCTCTCCATCCTGTCTTACACAGGATTCCTGTTTGGTCCTATGCTGTGCCTGCACCGTGAGATTCCCACTCTAGTACTTTTCTCTACAACGTGGACTCCCACGTGCTTCTCAAACCCGTGTACAAGGGCTGCAGCGAGGGCCAGAATCAGTTCCCTTGAATTGAATCTGCTTGAACATCAAAGCCAGGAAAACCACTGAGTTTGTTGTGGATTTTGCCTGGCACTATAAATCAATCCCAGTCTTGAAACAGAGCCCAGGTTCACCTGGAAGGGTCACCAACTGTGGTGGGTTTTCTATTTAATGTACTCCGAGCGTCACAAACTATGCAAGTGTTGCAGATCCTGTGGAAATTTCCACCTGACTCAGCTGGAAATCACACTGCTTAGGATGCCTGAATCTGCATTCAACAGAACATTAGCTAATGATTTATGGTGAAGGGAGATGTTGTCAGAGCTACAGACAAGGTAGCTGGGCCCCTCCCCACCTCCCTTTTTAATTATTCTAAGGCACATGGGACTTCAAAGTACAATAGCCTGGGTCTTTTCTAACCACTATATTCTACAGGTAGTTTCTTTTTTAAAAAGACCATCTTTTCCCTCACCTCTTCAATTCTTCATTCTTAAAGTAATTAATTCAGCAGGTATGCAAGGAACAGCAAACGACCAATGTTACAAAGACTATTGTCTTTCAAAAACAGCAAACAACTCTAATTCCACTGAAAAGGGGCAAGATTATGAAATAGTCAATGATGTGGTTTAAGAATAGAGCACAGAAAAGTTCCGAGGGAAAAAAAAGAGGAAAATGCACCCTGAAAGTAGAGAAATGTTGTGGAAGTGAGGATGGATGGAGAGGACCTGGCAAGACTTAGACAAAACTGAACTGAAGCCAGAGCTAAGAGAAATGTGCTAGTACATTTCACAAGTATATTGTGTGGAGAAAAAGAAAGACTTGTATAAAAAATCAAAATGTGTATGTAGGTGGAACTGCAAATCAGTCTAAATGAGCTGATCTGTTTAATTTCGTTTTTCAGCTGGTCTTTGACAAGAAATTGAAGAAAACATGACCGAATCACAAGGAAATAGTGTTTCAGCAATGCAGGAGTACATAAAAATTGTTCAGGGAAAAACATTAGAATCCACCACTGGTCACTGGGAGTAGATGGGATGAATCCCAGGGCATTAAGAAAATTAGTTCATTCAAAGACACCTTATAAATTTGCTGAATATTGGAGCAGACTTTCACTAAGGGAAAAGTCCCTCTAATGACTCCATATCTGCTGGTTTCTCCTTTTCAGTGCGATCAGCATGCTTTCATGTACTCCCTTATCATACCAGATTATAAAGATTAAAAGGGCAAAACCAATAAAAACGTCACATAACTTAGCAAGCTTTGCTTTTAATTTGCCTTCAGCTACACAAATGTCGTTTTGCTCTGAAAAAAATCATTACAACTAATGCTATGCGTCAGAATGGCGTTACAGCAATGTTTATTTGGAAGCAGTGTCAAAGAGTTCACAGCATTGTAGAAAATGCTGCTCAAAATATTCAAAGAATGTATTCTGGATATTCGGTGGGAGAGTTGTTTCTGGCTTGTTATGGTTATTTTTAAGATACCTTAATCTCTGGCAATGCCCGTAAGGAGAAAAATCCAAGCTTATTGTAACCACATTTATCTCCAGAGGTCACAGAAATCTAAGAATAAGAGAGGTCAGCTTGTTCCCAACATATTTGCCAGAAACAGAAAAGCAGATTTTATTTTCAGCTTAAGGGACAGTGTTTGTTGCCTGTCTCTTGGGACACAAGCTAGATACCCCATATTTTATCACAGTGATAGTTCTGTCCAAAGCTGAGATTTGATAACATTCAAATGAGGCAGGTGATAACAAGAAACAGTGATGTGGATGCTGACATTTTTCCTAATTGTTCCCTGATAATAGAACAGAAATGCTCTCACAGTTATTTCTCATTCAGACTAGTACATGGTCAAACATTTAGTATATGCTTCTTGTTTGCAATAATTATTTTTTTTCTCGATGGCATAGACTTGATATTATCAGACAGGGACCACTTTTATAGTGTGGATTGCTCCCTTCTCCCTGTATTTTGGCTCTGTTGAATCCATGCTCAACTGAGGAGCGCATTTCATTGCTGCTGCTAATGCACACATTTCCAAATAGAGTGCCGGTCATACATCATAACGGCCAGTGACCGAGACCAGGTAAATAGTAGCAAAGTGAAAGTAGCAAAGTCACAGTGAAGCAGGAGATCCATAAGGATCGAGATGCTTGTTAAAGGAAAACACATGCTAATTTGGGGATAGAAATGAAAAAGTGCCAGGAACTGAGAGCAGAAAAGCATTTCACAGACTTACAAGTCCATCAGAAAGTACGGAGATGCAGCAGAGCCTCACAAGTAACATTATACTAAGAAGTAGCTCCTAGCAACATACTGAAATGAGGAACAGCAGAGCTCACAGGGAATAACATCTTGAGAAAAGAAAGAGGACAGGCCCCAGGTTTAAAGTGCTTTACCCTGTCTGCCACAAACAAGACAGCATGTAGAGGACAGCATGCAACTTTAAGCACCAGAGAGCTCTTTTTTGCTTTCTGTCTGGCCTCAGCTGCCATCCGACTGCCTCCTGAGAGGTTCCTTTAACAAAGCTCAAAGTTCCTGACCCCAGGACATGGCTGTGCTACCTGACTTACATTCTCTCTCCTTACCTGCTGAAGAGCTAGGAGTCTTATCTGTGCACTCATCTAGCCCCCACGGCAGTCAAGGTCAGAAGGTAGGCACACCCCAACGGCGGTGCCTGAGTCAGAGGGCCAGATTTCTCTCTCCATTTTCTCTGCTTCCAGTGAAGGAACCGAGATGTGCCATTTTTGTGGGTGATACACATATACATATACATATACATATACATATACATATACATATACATATACATATACATATACATATACATATACATATACATATACATATACATATACATATACATATTTCTCTCTCCATTTTCTCTGCTTCCAGTGAAGGAACCGAGATGTGTCATTTTTGTGGGTGATACACATATACATATACATATACATATACATATACATATACATATACTCTGCTTAAAATCAGTGGGATCCTAATTATGATTAAAATTCCTTGCACAAGAGGAGGAGATAAACTTGTGCAAGTTACACTGAATAAGGCCAACTTTAAGACTTCTTTTGTGAAAACTATTACATTATGATATTTACTATATTCTCAAAGATGAGTATTGATTTGTAAGCCTCATTGAAGAACTTCCATCTACCCCTTCTCAAGTTATTTGAGCAAAACATCTTGTTCTCTAATAAAATCAGAATGGAAAAGCCCCCTGATTTCATGGGAGATAGGTATGTAGTCTACATTTAGAAATGTGAAGTCATTTAGAAGCAAGGGGAGGTTTTTGGCTTCAGGAACCTAGCTAGAATATGATCACTTAAATAATCAGTGAAAAGAAGTGAACTGTTCTGAAGGGCAATCTACAACGTCTGTTAGAAGCATAATTACAATGTTAATTTCTGTCTTTGCTTTTAAGTGGCTGCTTGTTTCTAAATTGATTTTTAGAAAAGTCAAATCAACAAATATTTAAAATTAATTTAATTTTGTAGGTGTTTTAAAAGTAAAAATGTTTGATTTATTTGAAATATTTTCTCTTCTCAACTTTAACATGAAGACAAAGATTTTAGTAGGACAAAAATGTGCACCCTAACTAGCTTTAGTTACAAGCCTTCTATGTCATGCTGCAAGCTGCTCTTGCAGATTTATGAAAGAGACTAATAATCATAACTTAACAGTAACCCTATAAAAAATTTCCAGCTGCCTTAGCTATTGTTATCTGCTCTGTAAATACAATTTTTTTAAGGAACTCTGAAAGTCAGGTATACAGAAATGTAGGGAACACTGGAACTAATAATGAAGAACTCTCCCTGTATTTTGAATAAGATTTATCAAGGACAATGAATTCAAGTGAATGGGAGGAACAGAGAAAGAATTCTGAAGCTCTAAACAGAAAACACTACTTGATATTTACAGTATCTGCAATACAGTATCTGCAATACTAGCAGTATTTTCTGCCAGTATCTGAGCATTCAATAAACCCGTATTGCAAGAAAAAGCCAGTCTGTTGCTAGATGATATGTGAATGTCATCTGTAAGATTTGTCTCGTCATTCTGCTCTGCTTGGTGACTGATTTTGTGCCCTTGCTTTGACACCGACGCTGAGAGAATATGGTGAAAGATTTCGAGAATCCCACCTTTGGCACTTTAGCCCAGATTTGATCTCAGAATAAAACCACACAACGAAAGCATGAGAGCGAAGACCTGAGTTTGAGAAAGGAGACTAGGAAGTCTTTCCTTTCACCTAGAGGTGAAACTGGTTTTTGAACCAGGACAGGTTCAGATGGCAACTACCAGGAGTACTACATTCAAAAGCCTTGCCACGCATTCAGAAAAAGACAGAGAACGTATGCAAATACATTATGCATAAAAACAAGGGAGGCCAATTAAAGACCTGTGTATATAGTAAAAAACATATAAATGAAGGCTATACATCTGCACTACAGGAGCCATGGACTAGACATTTTGGACATAGTTTAAAGGAAGTCGAGCTTTGTTTCCCCAGTCTGAAAAGATGAATCTGAAATATAAGACATGTAAATGGGGAATGGTGCAGCTTTTAAAGATGGGCAGAATATATTGAAAACTCAGATCTCATCAAGTAAACACTGAACAACATAAAGAAAAAGAAAGCCTGATTCTAATTAGTGGGTGTCCCTTTTAAAAACTCATTGTTTTTAATGAAAGTTATGTCTTTCAATAAAGAAGGGATTTTTTTTATTTGAGTAAGTCTACCTAAATTGTTTATTTTACCTTTTAATGCACTGGAAAAACCCTTCTAAGAATCTTTTAATATAATGAGAATACTCTAAAAACTGTACTCTTAAAACCACTTTTTTAAAGGCACAAATATTATCAGTTCCTACTTGGAAAAATTTTGTCTGACAACGGCCCAAAGGAATTACTTCGACTATGCAAACTGTCATTAGAAGTACTTTACCTGCAGAATAAAACATCCTGTGCAAATGGGGAATTTTCTGGCTGTGTTCCAGCCTTGAGATGACTGACATTGAAGTATGAGAGCGTGTGATTGATGAAGCCATGCATGGTTCCATTTTGACTGTATGCATATTGATACATAAGGCGTGGAACAAAATCAGATGTGACAGCAATTACAAAAGCCTGAGAGACAAAAAAAACCCAAAAACAACCAAACAACAGCGTCATGAATCTATGTCTAATGTGTTTCAGGTTAAGTTAATTCAGGTGATAATTTTCATGTTCGAGTGAATTTAGAGTGGTGATGAAATGAGAGTTAAATGGCCAGACCTGGTGCAGAATGTATACTTATAGGAATGCACAGTAACCTGCTCTGTCTCTCCAGAGGAGGGGTGTAGTTAGGGAGGTGGAATATTTCTTAGACCATAGAGCAGCAAAAGCAATTAATGTACTGTAGATTTCTCCAGCTCTTTCCATCCCTGGAGCCATTACGAGTTTTATCACTAATTTTAAAAAGCTACAACAACACGTAGTAGCTAGCTGGTATAATTTGGAGTATGATTTGGTGTAGTTACACAGTGTTATCTGAGATAAACCAGTTGAGTGTAAGGTAGTCATCCTCCATTTTCCCTTCTGCATCTGGATTTACACATCTGACACTGGTGGATCTCATGCTGGTATAAAATTTGTATAATTGTGAAGTGAATCAGACACAGAATTATCTAGATCATATCAATAAGAATTCATTATATTCATTTTAAACTACATTTTGCTAAATAGTTCTTCTGCATCAATATTATTCAGATGGAGAAGCAGAACTGGGCATTCAGTATTTTTTTTAAATTGGGTATGCACATATTTACGTTTTTGTCAACAAAATGTCATTCACTGATATTTTAAAGGAATCCCCAGGAAATAAAAACATTTAGAGTTTTTTTGACACAGAAAATAACCAAGGATCATGAATTTGCAAAGCATATTCAGATAAAACTGAGAGGTTGCAGAGTGCTCATCTGTGCTCATCTAGCACAGGTCAGTGCTGGAAATCTGAAATCTATGCCTGACTGCAACATCATGGGTATGTGCAGGTCTGCACAGATTTCATACCTTGAATCCTGGAAACTGCCGAGCCATAAGTGAACAATGCTCCACCCAAGTCAAATGACACTGCTTCTCTGGAGGCATTATATTTCTCCCAGTTGTAATGATAGCTTACATACTGCTACAGAATGCTGTTGTGCTGGATGCTATTGTACTAGATAAATTGCATAACACCACTGAACAAGTTTCCCCTTCAGTAGTGACAATCATCTGCCTTTCTACAGTGCATTGATACCTTTGATATTTTATGGTTAGACTTGATGATCTTAAAGGTCTTTTCCAATATAAATGATTCTATGATCTGTGGGTCAAAAACCCACTCAATAGTATTATGATTAAATTCCTGGGGCATAAGTTTTTTTATCTTAAAGAATATACCGGAAAATTTTACTTAAGGAATACATGTAGAACAATAAACATAATATATCTGTATAGCAGACATGCATTATGTTCATCTAATCGTTGTTCTATGAAAGAATGTACCTTTCCATTAAGATTTTGTAGCTTGGGGAGTATGTAACCCAACTCAAAAAAAAAGCTACTGTTACAGAAATACTCATTCTTTGGGAGAAATTATGTTTAGGGATATAACCATACCTGTATATATCAGAACAAATGCTAATGCTCTCTAGCTAAGGACTTTCTGCTCCTAGAATCTAGGATGTCGTATGTACATCCTTTTTATTCATACCAACAGTTATACTAGCAGAGTAACAGAAAAAGACATGGGTATGAATAAGAAGTAGATCTTTGCCAATTATCTGGAGTGTTGCCTGCTTATATCCCCTTCATTGGTTGTTCTTATCTGAATTAGTCTTCCTGTCCTACATAACACAAGGACAGACAGAATGAGATGAGTGAACGGTCATCTCATTTGTAATTAAATCATGTTTTACACTTCCACAAGAACGAATTGGGTAACTTAGATTTTATTGTCTTTTACAGCAATTAGGAAAATTAGACGTTACTTTTAAATTATGTTGAAGGAACAATATAAGCTCCCAATACCATGGTTAGAAACTGGTGTAACCAAATACTTACATTAATGATAACTGAAAGCTTTCCAATACCACTCAAAATGTTATACCAAATACCTGTAAATGAAAAACAGAACTTATTAATGAATTTACTACCATTTTTCTTCTTCCTTATTGAACTTTTGGTGTTAACATCACTGCAATGTTTCTTCACTGCTTACCTATATCTTTTGCTCTTACTGTGTCTGGCCTCCTCAGTTCAGTAACAAACTTTTTTGCATCAAGCCGAACTTCTATGATGTTGTTCAGAAGAGCAAAGAGAGGTGCCAGAGGGAAGGAGGCAACAAAGAGTGTGACAAAGCCAAACTGGATAACTGGAAGAGAAATATGCAATGTTTTTTGATATCTTCTGAAGGGAGCTGGTAAGTGCAGCTGACAGAAAATCGTTGATGAGCTTTGTGGGTTACCAACAAACCAACCAACCAACCAAAGAAAACTCTCTCACTTTGAAGTGGATGGAACACTCTGTATCACCTTGTTCCCAGTACTAGACTACGAGCACCACAGAGTTCAGCTCAGCACCCATACTATAACGATATAAACAAAAAGACCACGTTGGTTTCTGAGTGCATTCTGCCTCTTCTCTGTCTTCATGCAAACAAATTGTTTTCTAACAGCTAAGGAACCAATGTTACTCTGCAAAAGCACAATGCTGACACAACTGTGTTTTTCTGACAACTCTCAGTGCTCTAGAGATGTTTGGAATAATGTAGTAGAAAACTAAGTTCCTTCAAGCAAGCTTCTTCAGTTTTTGGGTGGGCAGAGTATCCTTAATTCCTGCTTCTTTCAATGGCGCTTCAGGATCTACCTCATCTGGGTGAATCTCATTTGGGTACAACTAGAGTCTGAAAAGGGGTAACTTTTTTTTTTCCTCCAAGGTGCTGAGGAATTAACAAGTTGCCTAAAAGGCTGTGTCTTCCATGGAAAGCAGGAAGCATGAGTGGTAAATGTTACTCATGAGACTGGATCATTTCCTTGTAAAAATGCTACATTATTTTAAAGTAATACTTCAGGGAAGTGAGAGAGGTTTATTACCTCAGAAAACTAATGAGTAGAAGAAGAGGAAAGAGACCAAAAAGCATGCTGCCCAAATACAAAGGCAATAATCCAAATAAGATTAAACTAATAAATCTAACTTTGACTTACACTCCAGAATTAAATAAACAGTAGTATAGAAAAAAGGTTGGTGTGTATGAGGCCCCGTTTATTTATTTTGCATCTTGTTTGACAAATCCCTGTATAAGTTGTCTCTCCACTATGGGATGAATCTGTTGCACTTTTTGTGAACATCAGGGGTTTACGTAGCACAACTATTTACTTAAAATCATTTCCTTATGCACTGTTGTCACAGCCTACAAATAACTGATAAAACAGCTTTCTCCAGGATCTTCTCCTGCATGCATCTTTTTTTGTGTGCAGATTGCAAGTCTGACTGACATTCCT
>NW_010519893.1:146084-189056 GCF_000687285.1 Phaethon lepturus
AATATATTTGCACAGTAAAGTATTTTCTCTGTATTATATATATGTCCTTTTGATTTTCATTCTTATTGTCTTGCTTTAAATATATCCTAAGATACACTAAGATGGAGCTTTTTCAAAGCATACAAACGTCCTATCCTTGAAATCATACTTTCCTGAATATTTTATGTTCAGAGTCAGGAAAAGGAATTAACAAGGAAATAAAAACAGATGTTAGAGTAATGTCAAAAAAAAACCCACCCTGTGAAATTCTTAGAAAACTACATAGCACCAAAATATGCCTTGTTTGGTTTTAAGTTAATTTAGCAGGAATAGAGCTGGGAGGATTCTGTTAAAAAAAAAAAAAGATATATTTGCAATGCTTTAAGCATAAACCACACACGCATTTGCTTTGATGTTGTTTGCAGCTCCTTTTATTCATTGCCTGGGAAAATGTAGTCTAATTTTTTTTCAAGTTCATGAAAGAATGTTCAAAGTATGTAAAGGACTTCTGGACAATTGTGTAAATATGTCTTCATAGAAAACTCTATGCCAGAAGTGTTTGTGTGGCCATCTTGAAATCTCTTCAATCTTCTAGCCTCCTTTTTATGAAAGTGTGAATGATGCAAGAAGCAGGCAAAAAAATCTGAAAACAAAATCAAGCGTGCCATAATTGAGATGGTCTTGTGTAGTAAACTAGCAAACAATAATTCAAAACAAGCGGTCAGTGAACAGCCTCAGCAATTTAAAGGTATTTGTTTTAGCTCAGTCAATATTTGTAGAAATGAATATGTCAACAAAGCTGGATTAAAAAGAAAAGAATCCTTGCTGTACAGTTCAGGTCCTAGAAGAAATCTAAGTTACAGCATCCTGGAGTTCTGTGGACACCTGTCCAGTCATAGTGCAAACACGTACAATACTTAAGGGCACTCACAAAGACTGTTCCATGAAGGACCACTGGTGCCAAGACATACTATTTTTCACTGGAGGACTTGATGGCAACCCTGGAATACAATTTTTATGTTCAGCTTATTCCACAAGGTATACTAGGTCTACATATACTATACAAAGCTCTTCTAGTGTTCACATACAATTCTCCACATAGGAGCCCTACCTGGCATGGGTGATTATTCTCCTGTGCTTTGAAACAAAAGGCTAGAGACTTGTGCCAGGAATTGGACCTCTGGACATCCAGCCTCTTTCATAGCTTTCCTATTTACCTGGTTCTCCAGCCTGGAGACAACAGAGATGAACATCACCCAGCCTTATGGCACAAGCTAGTGAAAAAAATGATTGAAGGTTGTGTGTCAGGGGAAGTCAAGGATATGGAAAATAATTCCTTCTCTGTCATCAAAGCAAGAGTGCTGATGACAGATGTACTGTCAGTGACACAGACTCTACTTCTGATGAGTGAAAAAACCCAAACCACATACTATTTGTGTCTGGGACAAATCACCTTTACTGTCTGACTTATGCAGGAAAGAGGCAAAGGCCTCAGAGCCAGCCCATGAGTTTCTCAACACCTGACGCCACACCTGCAACATCTCATCCAGGCTTAGGCTGGCTGGGCCCTGAGACAAAAACTATACAAGGCAAACAGCCTCAAGAGAAGTCTTTCAGACCACAGTGCTTCTCAGAAGTCCACTTTTCACAGAAGCTGTTCTCTGTGCACAGGGCCTGAACAGAACCCAAACCCAACAAAGACAGACAGAGAACATGCTGTCCCTCTAACTCTGGCCCCCAAATTTATGGTCAAGAGCACAGATCGAAGCTTTTAAATTGCGGCTCTGGAGAGTGCTGGCAAGTGTTCTTGTGTAAGGGATACAGAATCAGTTCCCAGCACAAAACCTTCCACAGTGAATATCACTCGGTTCTACCAGATTTACACACTCACTAGTGTGAGTAACCCTACTATCTAGTATCTATCAAAATGTAACCTAAGAGAAGGTAATTGGTTATGATTCAGTTGCTTTTTTTATTACTTCTGTATCAATAACATCTGTCATAGGATCATGTGTTACTGGAAGTAAACAATGGAGGAATCACTCCTGTGCTAAGTGACTTTCCAAGTCCTAAGAAGAAAATTTTCAATATACAGCCAAGCCTGGCTGAGAAACTAAGGAAAAGGTATAATTTACTACTTTTTGGTAATAAATGTATGCAACAAGCCTACACACAACAGGCTGAATTGGTATGTTCAAATCCATCCTCATTATAGAGATTAAAATGCACGTTTCTCTTCAATGATTCTTTTTTTTTTTTTTTCTCTTGCTGCCTCACACATTGCCTTTTTGATGGCTTTTCCTGCTTTAGGGGAAATTCTTCCAAACCTCTAAGATTAATCCTTATGGTAGTCAGTAGCTACAGACATTGGATCTGATCGTTTTTTTCTTAAAATTCAAAAGGGAGTTTTGCCATTGGATGACGAAACCCTTTATTATAATTTCTATTTGAGAAAAAATATTTTCAGTTAATTGCCACATGAACCTTGGACTCTTAGAGGGGTTAGACTGGAGAAGGGAAGACCGAATGAAATGAGAATCTGAAAGTCACTGCTGATGTAATTTTCTTCTCAAGAAAACAGTAGTGTTATAAATTTCACACATGTAGCTGGTTTTGATGCCAATTTTTCATAAAGTTTGTTTCATTAGCAATATATATTGCTACAACAAACACCAATTTCTTGCCAACTCCTGTCACTGCAGGCTAGTTACACATGTTGCAAACTTGCTATCAGCTGGATGAGGAAATGGATATACATGTTACCTGCTTTGGGAATGGATATGGTCTGGTATATTGGGCTGGGTCAAAAGTCATTGCACAGTTTTAGAAACAGAAAATAATAATGACAAATTTGAGACACGTTAACAACAACCATTTATATTTCAGGATTAATTCAGAAATATTTTCTGATCACTCAGAAACATTAGGAGTGTCTCTGCTTAGAAATGCTGTCCCTGCTGTCTCTGCTTAGTAGACACTTAGAGTACCTGCTAAGAAATACAAATGTATATCAACTAATAATATCAAAACAAAAGTCATCAGAAATTTCACTGGTGCAAATCAAAACTATGTGCAGACATGTGTTGACTGAAAAGGACTGTTCAAGAAAGAGGTTCAGCACAGTCTGCTGACTAAAATCAGATTCAGAGTTCAGCTCACTGAAGAAATGACCCACAAAAGCTTTCCTCAGAGGAAAACTTGGAGTTTATTTTACATGGTGAAGTATTGGTCTCTTCCTCCCACCCTACTGGTATCTGTAAAATGCCACTTAAGTCAATGGAAGACTGCCTGACTTGTAGACTTTGGGTTTTACCCTCTCATGTTTTCTTTTTTCTTAGATTTATATATGGCTTCTACCTTAAAACTAAATGCCTTGTTCTTGATGTTACATCAAAGTCATGAACTAAAATGCTTGCTCTATGTTACATCAAAGTCATGTACTTGATTTTGCTGGACCTGCTCCTAGTTAGATGTTTCACTTTCGTAACTAATAATGGTTGAAATACAACTCTGTGTAAGAGTCAGAATCCATGAAATCATCATTCCTACCACTGGCTGCCCTGAATTTACTCCAGTGTCTTGCTTCCACGCTGTAGCTGCTGACTCTCCATCAATCGTTCAGTACTATTGTACCACAATTCTTCACGAAAACTTGCATTACAATTTATGAATAGGAGATTTTATCTATGAAGAGCAAATAAATGTTTGCCTCATATTTCCCAGCTCTGTCCTAGCTCCTTATTTCATTATCTTTTTAAAGCCTTAGTTTGAGAAAATCTCTGAGTCTTTATTTAGGGCCAGGAAATCTTCTAGTGTCACAAGTTGTTAGCCCAAAGCCTCAATATATCATCTTTCCCGTCTAAAAGGCAAAATGACAAGTTGCCTTACTTCTCTGGTTCTGCCTTTCTGGGGCAGAGAGAGCTCTCAGAAAATTCATAGGTTTGTGAATGGGGAGGAGGAATGTGAAGTCAACAGGCAAGTGGAAAGTACCATTTCCCCTTCCCATAACAACTAGTCCAAATAGTGAGAAAGCTTCCTACAGCCTCTCATTTACAAGGCTTCAGGCTTCCTGGTATAATAAATTGGAATAAAAGGAAATCAGAACAGCTTTAAAATGGCCATTCAAAAATTGAAGTGGGATAGTTATAATCAAAAACTCCTTTACCTGTGTCTTATTTTACTGCAAAACACATCCTGACATCACTCCAAACACTATCCCTCAGACAAGCGGTGACTCACCAGGACTAATCTGTTTCATAAGGGAATGCAAATGATTTGCCGCATAGTGGGCCAGACAGGTTTCCTTCAGAAAGGGCACATGTCAACCCTTTTGAGAGAAATTAGTAGAAGAAACTCTAAATGGATGCAAAAAGGCAAGGACTGCCTGTGATTAGGGTACAGCTTAGCAAATGGCAGACCTGGAGTCAAGAGTCTCTCCTTGGTCAGAGGCTTTCCGTGTAGTCTCAAAGGTGTCATCCATCCTTAAAAGTAGGAGCATTCTAGCAGGACACATCTGAATGTAGTGAATATTCACACATGGATACATAATCTGTCCATGCCCGTCTCTGCATGAAAACCCATGATCATCTGGATGGGGGAACCCAAAGGTTACAGTAAGCCTAGTCTACAGTTTTTTATTCGGCTGCTTCATTCCTGGTTGAGCAGATAGCCACTGATACCAGTGGGAGCTTGCCTGAGTAAATCAGTGTGAAAATGAAGAACTAAGTTCTGGAACAGCAGTCAGATTTCTCTCTTCTCTTTAATGTCATACTTCTTCTTTCCATATCACTCATTCTGCCTTTTTAAGCAACTCAGGAAAAATGAAAAAGCTTCCTCTGCACCTGCTGCTTTGTTTCCCTTCCCTACCCCTCTCAAATCAATTTAGAAAAACAGGTAAATAAGCTTAAGCTGTGTAACTGCCTCTTGCCTCACCGTTCCAGCTTGATGCCCTTCACAACAATCCCAGCTGACAGGTTCAGTGCTGAGCTGCACAAAATGCTTCCTCTCGGCGTGGGTGGTCTGAGTCACTCTGCAGTGAATCTGACAGCTGAGTGCAGTGATATGGACCAGGGGCAACAAGTGGGTTGGGGAGGTGCAGCTTGGGTTTCATTTGCTGCACATGTGTCTTGAATCCCATGGGCAGGGCATAGCTTGCTGTGGAAGGCTCAGTGAGCTATTGACTTCACTTGAGAAGCTAATTCTCCTGTTGTAAACAAATGTTTAGATTAGTAATTCATCTATTTATTTGTGGAGAATCTATCTAATTACCCCTGAATGACTGCAGGATGTTTATCATCTAAGCACAAGGGACCAATCTAAAATACAGGCTTAATGTCCACTGATTTATAACATCAGTAGCTTAGATGCTGATACTACAAATTACTCCAACAAGGCAGACCTTTCCATCTAAGTTGTGTCCTCATCAATGAATCAAGAGCGATCTCCTACATAGATGTCTTGAATCAAGGTGACGGCATCATCACAGAGGCTATGGGAGTTTGCCACAGGTAATGGAGAATGGAAAGAGCTTCCTCCCACACCTGGATGCTTTGCATTAGGTCCAACAACAATTAGGAGAAACCACCAGTATACAATGTTTGGAAAGTGGGAGATTCTAGTTCATAACATGCTCAAGGCTCCATTCTGCTTCTGTATCAGTCAGACACACTTCTGGGTTATCACAGAGTGTACTCAGCAGTCTCTGGGAAGAAGTCTGGCTGCTCCTTACCCTGCCAGTAGCTTTCACTGTAATTAGCCATTCATGCTGCAACAAATTGCGTGCTGTAGCTCCCAGAATGAATATTATCAATTACTACAGATGTGCAAGGACAACAAATTAAATATTTATAAACAGTTACATTTATTCTGTTTGTTTATTACCAATAACCAAAGATCCTTGTCCTTAGAGAGAAGTAGTTAACCAAGAAATTTTGGGTGTGCAGACATTTCTGAGTTATGCCTCAGCATAAAAACATATGAAAATATTTACAAGGGGAAATATCTATATCTTTTCACCATTGGTTAACTCAAAAATTGCAAATCAGTTTGCTTAAAGTTTCCAGGAGGAAAAGTCATCTTGGACTGAAGTAATGCATGGAAAAAATCAATCATAAAGGAGATTTTTTCAACAAAGTGTCATCATGTGCAGAAGGGGATAAGGTAGTATAGACTGCAGCACACAAAGAGATCCTGAAGTGAGTTGAAGCAATTGAGAGAAAGATGATGGCAGATGAGGACTTCTTTATGACAACTAAATGCACTACAGAGGGTAAGGTTCAGATCCATAAATATATCCATAAAAGAGATCCCCAAATCTGCCTTCATATAAAATCTTTATATACATATATATACTTCATACACATATATATTTACATATATATGTATGTATAAATTTATATAAACCCACTATTATATAAAATACCATATATGCACTTATAAATATATGTTATATAGTATATATTATACCTATAAATCAATATAACTTTTTATATATAGATAAAACTTTTCACTTTTTGTCATAAATGCATTCTATTTCAGATGCTTTGAGAATAGTGGCTTGTTAAAACAGGAGCTGTCACATACAATATTTAACAGATGTCTGGTTTTAGATAACATGCCCATTGACAAGCTGTGGTTCTGTCCTGAATACTTTTATGCCCTAAAGCTTGGGTTTGCCTGGATTATTTCTCTTCTTCCTCCTCCCCCGCTCATACCATTCCCCCTTTCTCTTCCTTTGCGTCTCCAGGGTCTATTCATGAGGCAGCTACAGGGCTGAAGGGTACACTGTAATGTTGGTTTGCATCTGGTGTGATGTGCCTGGCCTCTTACTTACTCCCTAGCATCCCTGTGTGCTGCTTCCTCTCAGGTTCGTTCCCTGAGGACAGCTGAAGTTGGATTGTGTCCCAGGGCTGCAAGACAGTATTATTTGGTGATTTTTTGCACCTCTGTCCTCCTAGGTTGAGGCATAGAGACACTCCTTGAAGTTTATAACAAATACACTTTGGAATAAGAAAGGCAGCGTGTATATATTTCACTCTGGAATTCTCTATCAGATGCTTGATATTTGTCTTCAACTAATTAATCTGTGGTGTACTCCTACTAGAGCAGTGGATGAATAGAGATGGATGCATGGAGATGAATGGGTTCAAACTATCTCAGTGAAAACTGAGAAGAAGCAACAGAGGATTCCTTACAAGGCAGAATTATACAAAAAAATGCCTAGTTGTTGGGTTTGCTCTCTGTATTCATTTATACAGGCCAGATATTGCATTCAGAATTTCAAACATTATTTCCTAAGTATCAGCACAGCTTTGGACAACGGAGTTACATTTTGCCTTGAGCAAATTGCAATCAAGATGTCAAAGGCACCAGACTTCCAAATTATAACTACTGAGGACAGTGGAACAGTGCCAAACATGTTAAAATGAAAATAAATTATTAATGATATTTTATTTGAATGAACTCAGTGCTTTAAAGTTTCTTTCTTGACTCTTGACTTCCAGATAGCAGAAAACACTCTAATGCTACATCTCAAATGACTTACAGTGGCCACACTGACCTCAGATCTTAAATCAGAGGGCCTTTTAATGATACGCAAATGATGGATCAAGTCACTAAGATGTCAACCATCCACTCTTGAAGATAAGAAAAAATGCATACTCTCTGATGGACATTGCATCTTGAGAGAGGCATTTCTGTGAAGCAGCAGATCCAGTTCCTGGATCCCACCTAGTGGAAATCAGGAACTGCCATCTCCCTGATGTGACAGTGTGGTTAAACCACGACACAAATACATAACTGGTGGCATCTTGCCACTTCAAGAAAAAGTTGATCCCAGTTCCATCTGGGTTTCCACCAACATACTTATCTCCTTTAATGTGGAAAAGCAGACTGTGGAGCAACCTTGAAAAAGTACTGATCTCTGCCATAGTTTAGCAACAATTTAAGCAGTGATTGTGAAAAACAGCAAACACACACATACACATAGATGATATATACATGGCGGACACAAACTTTATAAAATTAGAACACTATTGACTTTAATAGAGTTGCTCCTACTTTACAAGGATTTGAAAGATGACACAATGTCTAGCAGTGCATACCACTAGTGATGTCAGTCACTCCAGCAGGGTGATGCATGTAGAGGAAGTATGCAAATGCTATTTAAAAAAAATAGAGAATGTGCCGGTTAAAGATCTGGTATGAAAGGTTGGAGGCTGAGAAATAATTCCCAAGTGTGCCCTAAATTTCCTTAGAAAGTGTGGGCAACTCAGTATCTGCATGCTGCAGCTTGCCATGAGTAAAATTAAGATTAGTAAAATAAATAACAGTCCTCCATTCCACTGTCTCTTTCATCTGATTTGGAGAACCACGACTGTGGGAACAGTGACTTTCCATTTCTGGACACTGAATTTGTAAGGGAACCGCTATATCAGCCGAATGTTCACAAGTCATGGGACCTGATGGGATTCATCCCAGAGTACCGAAGGAGCTAGCGGATGTTACAACAAGACCCCTTTCAATTACCTACCAAAGGTCTTGGGAGTCTGGGGAAGTCCCTGCTGATTGGAAGCTAGACAATGTTATTCCAATTTACAAGAAGGGCATGAGGAAAGACATAGAAAACTACAGACCTGTTAGTCTAACCTCACTACCTGGAAAAATTATGGAGAAGATCATACCAGCTGCTGTTGAAAGGCATTTAAAGGACAATGTGATCATCAGGTATAGTCCACATGGATTCACAAATGAAAGTCCTGTTTAACTAATTTGACATCCTTCTATGGTAAGGTCACCTGCCTACTGGATGAAGGGAAAGTGGTGGATGTGTTTTTTCTGGATTTTAGTAAGGTTTTTGATACTGTTCCTCACTGCATCCTTCTTGACAAGCTGTCCAACTGTGAGATGAACAGGTACACGGCGTACTAGGTGAAGAACTGGCTGAATGGCAGAGCTCAAAGGGTTGTAGTGAATGGGGTTACATCTGTCCAGCAACCAGTCACCAATGGTGTTCCTCAGGGCTCACTATGAGTCAGCAGTGTGCTCTGGCAACCAAGAGGGCAAACCACATCCTGAGGTACATCAAACACACCATAATCAGCTGGTCAAAAGAGGTGATTATCCCACTGTATACAGCATTGGTATGGCCTCACCTTGAGTACTGTGTGCAATTCTGGGCCCCACAATTTAAGAAGGATGTAAGGTTCTTCAATGCATCCAGAGGAAGGCAACAAAGCTAGTGAAAAGGCTGGAAGGAATGTCCTATGAAAAGTGGCTAAGGACTTCGGGTTTGTCTAGTTTAAAGAGAAGGAGGCTGAGGGGAGACCTCATTGCTCCCTACAGCTTCCTGAGGAGGGGAAGTGGAGAGGGAGATGCTGATCTCTTCTCCTTGGTTTCCAGTGATAGGACACATGGGAATGGTTCAAAGCTGTGCCAGGGGAGGTTCAGACTTGACATTAGAAAGCATTTTGTTACAGAGAGGGTGGTCAAACACTGGAACAGGCTTCCTAGGGTGGTGGTCAATGCCCAATGCCTGTCAGTGTTTGACAATTGCCTTGATAATACACTTCAACTTTTGGTCAACCCTGAAGTGGTTGGGCAGTTGGACTAGATGACCGTTGCCAGTCCCTTCCAACTGAAATATGCTATGCTATGCTATGCTATGCTATGCTATGCTATGCTATGCTATGCTATTCCATTCCACTCTATTTTATTCTATTCTATTGATCAAGAAGCTCTTATAGGCTGAAGGTCCTCTCCTGTTGTATATGAGTGTGAATTTTAGTTTAAGCATAGCTGGGAATGCCGTGTACATGTTTCAACCTCATGTAACTGTCAGTCATGAACTGAGTAATTTAAAAAGATATTCCTACAGTTTTCTGTTGTAAAGGGTAATTTAATTCTATGAGAAAATACACATTTATATTTTTGAATCTACATACTTCTACTACATTTGAAATATTAGTGAGCAATTTTTGGGAGGAGTTACCCCAGATGATTGTGCTGCCTTTGAGAAGGACCTTAAGAGGCTGGAGAAATGATCCAAGGGGAATCTCACAAAGCTCAGTAACGGAAAATGGAAAGTCTTGCACCTGGGGAGGAATAACCCCAAGCACCTGTACGTGCTGAGAACTGACTGGCTGGAAAGTAGCTTTACAAAAAAAAGCCTGAGGGTCCTGGGAGACAAGAAGTTGAACATGAACCAGAAATGTGCCATAGGTACAAAGAAAGCCAACAGACTCCTGGGATGCATTAGGAAGAGCATTGCCAGCAGGTCAAGAGAGGGGATCCTTCCCCCTTACTCAGCACTACTGTGACCACACCTGGAGTGCTGTTTCCAGTTCTATGACCCCCAGTACAAAAAAGACATGGACATACTGCAGTGAACCCAGTGAAGAGCCATTAAGATGGTTAAGGGATTGGAGGACCTGACATACAAGGAGAAGGTGAGAGAGCCAAGATTGTTGTACCACGAGAAGGCTCAGGGGGATCTTACCAATGTATTCAAATATCTGTTGGGGAGATTAAAGAAGACAGAGTCAGATTCTTCTCAGGGATACCCAGTGAAAAGACAAGAGGCAATGGGCACAAACTGAAATAAAAGAAATGTAACTTAAACTTAAGAAAAAACTTTACAAAAAAGTTTTTCCTTTTATCATGCCATAGAGTCACATGATATATATGGTAATTGGTCCTATGAAAAACTACAGTTGTTGCAGAAAGGGAATTCAGAAAACTTACTCATTTCCATGTATTCTGGAGCCAGTCCAGTGAAAGGTTCCAAGATATAGTCAAGATCCCATTGCTGAGGGTCCTTTGATTGGTT
The DNA here is from genome assembly GCF_000687285.1 of Phaethon lepturus. Taxonomy (NCBI): domain Eukaryota; kingdom Metazoa; phylum Chordata; class Aves; order Phaethontiformes; family Phaethontidae; genus Phaethon; species Phaethon lepturus. The sequence continues at coordinate 156,889 of NW_010519893.1, forward strand.
GGTGTCTATTTCCTTTGGTTCAGTTCTTTCATCCTTGAGCTTCCTGAAGAGCTTCTTTAACTTCCTGAAGAACAAAAGTTCAGATTGAACCAACTCTTTTTTTTCCATACAAGATCTGGCCCATGTCTTCACATGGCAACACAAAATGTATATCATGTTACTTCGGTGCCCCACAGGCTTAGTTTACACCATCCTCAGAAGTTCTGAAAAGTATATGTATCGCAAGTTTAACTACGCTGATGAGTTTTTGCTGCCCCTGAAGCAGAAAAACAAAATGGCTTCCTACCACTTCTTAAGGAAACACAAATCAATTATGTCTCCCAGCTCCCATAGATCAGAAGAGGTTGTGTCAGAGGTCTTCATTTTGACCCTGTTTTACAACAGTATAGACAATTTTGGCCAGACTGTAAATTCCTCACATGGGTGAGCAATTATTTGTGCAAGTATTTCTTCGAGCCTTAGTAGGAATAGTAGTATCAACCACTGTCCCACTGAGATAGGGATCCAAATTTCACGACACTGACAAAAACAGGCATTTCATAAACTGTATAATCCCAGTGTAAAATGAATCCATCTCTAAAAGATCAAAGTATTCCCAGTGCCCCTCCCGGATGACATTTTAAATGCATACACATCGATAACATCATGCTATTTTACACCTTGATAAATTCCCATGGAAAAATGTAAGAAAATATTTCTTCAAAATCCAGGAAGCGATAAACAGTTGAATTAGCATTAAACATTAAGTTTTATACTTATTGTATGTCTTCATTTTGCATATGAAACTTATCTTTCACAAATATGCACAACGTTATTTTATAGTTCTTCACATATGTGCCATATGAGTGAAAATCCAGACTAATTCCAGTGATGTTTTGCCAGTAGTGTAAGCAGGGCTCTCCCACAAACTTTTCCCCCACAGCTGGTGATAAATCCTTTGAACTAGAGGTGTGTGGCCTGGAGACAGGAGTGTATGGAGAAATGGTGGGGGTTTTCCTTTTTACCTCCAGTTAAGAAGAACCATTTTCTCAGACCCTAACTTAAGTAGCAGGGCAAGGCTAGCTGGCAAACAAACTAAAGACTTTGCTGGGTAGGTTTATTGCTTAGTTCCTGAATATACACTGAGCCACACAGGAACACTGTGTCTCCACATAGCACAAGGCTCTATAGCAGCCTGGAGATGACCACAGTGGCTGCAGAATTTCTACACCAACAAGTGTTTACAGGACCCACTCAATTTCATCACCAGTACAGAGGAAATGGGGATTGACAGGCAGTCTTAAAAGAGATCTAGATTGCATCAGGCCCTGTCAGTTCCAGGATCACAACACTGCAAAAATCAATAGGTCAACTCCAGCATTTGTTCCAGGTGCAGCTGAGACATAGCTCATAATTCTGATGGTAACATGCTCAGTACTTTGGCAATACCCAGATACATTTGTGCTAACCAAGCACTTTCAGTACCCAGAACATTCAGTTTACATAGTTTTAATAAAAAGGTGGGGAGATTTAAAACATTTCACAAGAAAGAATTACATGGATCCTTACAAAGACATTTACCTCCTACATCATGTAAACTCAGCCATTTCAAGACACTAAAATTTCCTTCCCCCCCCTCTGCTTTTATGGCAATCGAGGGAACTCGACTGTGACAGACATGATGTAGTATTCAGAGAGTAGAAGGCTGGGGGCAGGAGTTAAAACAATCAAAGAATTCCCAGGATGCTCTTCCAGCATATCCCAATTAATTTCCAAATGTGAGAGACTCTCAGAGGACAGTGAAGAATAAGTTCAAGACAGTTGATTTCTGTTCCAATAAAATGATATGAGCTATAAACGTCCCTCACATTTCTGTGGGCAGATGAGATTGAAGAGCATCTTGCTGTCACTGTGCAGCAGCTGAGATAAAATTTGGGTGTGTTTAGATGTGAAGTCTGTACATGTGTGATCTAATCCTCTGGTTATAGCACCATGGAGTCGAGTTATGGAGTTTAATGCATATACATAACTCCCCTGAGAACCCAGTAACTAAAACAATAGTTGTTGTTTTTAATGTTTGTTTGGGAATACACTAAATCCAGGGCTCAGTTACTCAGAATAATTTTTAATTTTTCATCTGGCTATCTATAAGCCAGGCATGAGGAGTGGCACCTTTAACCACTTTGAGTTAAACTTTGAAAAGTGTTCTTATATTTATGTAGTTTTTTAAAGGATCAACTAACTGAAGGACAGCCAAAATAATTCTTTTCAAATTTTCCACAAAAAATGTACATTTGTGTCATATCCAAGCATGTGAAGTTTTAGACCAAACAGAAATGTGTCAGAAAGTTAAAGGAACAGAGAACAGGAATTTGCACAGTGTTATTCTCCAGCTATACAGCAGTAGGGCAAGGAAAATGGGTTTTGCAGAACTCTGTAGCTGCACATACAATTATGTTATTAAAACTGAACAAGCTTTTTAAATGCATTTGTGTGAAACCTGTTTTTTAATTACTTAGATCAACATTTTTAAACAAAGTTGACAGATGATGATAATCAAGAGCTATTTCAGCTTCTGATTTCTGCATGCCAGGCAGTCCCACCAGTGAGAAAGATGTAGATTCGCCCATTCAGGATGAGTCTCTGTGAAGCTTTGTGTTGAAGAGGCACACACAGCAAAGTTTTATGACACCGCTATTAGCCATATGAATCTGGACAAACAGAGAAAACTGTAGAACTGTGGAATAACCATTATTTCTTGTCCTTTTGCCAGTGAATATCAAAAAGCAAGAAGAATTCTTAGGACTGAAAAGCATGGTAGAAGAATGAATGTAGGATCAGGGATAAAGAAAATGACAACAGGTTTTTATCAGAAGGATATGTCAGGAGCAGTTAAAAATGATGCTGTTTCTCACAAGGGATTGGCACCAAACTGTTTTAGATAAGAAGTGGGAATATGGTTTAATTACACTGTTCGTAATTCTTTATATATTCTGTACTCTGAATATGACTAATAAGAATCCCATTATGCAAGGTAATCCACATCTGAAGAGAGCATAAAATCACTACAGGAAAATGTCCCATCCCTGAAGAACTCACAAGCTTTCAAGAAAATAGATGAGGAAAAGAAGAGAGAAATTAAAACCAAAGTAATCCTGGGTGGGCTGCAAGCAAACGGTGCACTTCCACAAAGCCTTCTTTTAAAAAAACAGACAGATGACTCAACAGTTGCTCTGTTTACACAGTAAAATATAGTAGCCAGAATTGGGGGATCTAGAGGAAGACGTAAACCTGACTTGGGAAAAATGAGACATTTCTGCAGAGAGGATGTAGAAGCAGGGCAGGGCAGATGCAGGAAAATTATTTTGTTGGCGCAAGTCTTTATGTCTTCAGTGGCTGAGCAGTCCTCACTATACATCTCCACCAGAATTTGCCAGAAAGATTGGAACCAAGGATCAGTTTACCATTTTCTCAAGACTCTCAGTTAATAAATGCCATTGGGTACTGTAAAAGTAAATCACCTCTGACAGTCATCAAGAACTGGATTTGAAGTATTGCAAGGCAATACTTGCTAGGACAAAATGTAAATGGAGACTTTACATAAAAAGACAGAAAACCCTTAGAATCCAGCTGCCAGGGATGAATGATTACATATATCAGGTGATCTTTATGGCTGTCCTTCCAGTTGATGCTTTTTGCTTTGCAAGCATGATAGAAAAGGGTACAGGCAGAAAGCTAAACAGAAAAGACTATTAGGTTGAGTAGCTGGAGCCCTTGTGTCTAAAGAAGAGGAAGTGCAGTGACTCAGATTCATGTGTCCTTGCCTGTAATTTTGTTTGCTGCTTTGGGGAAGGAGCACTGAAGGTCCAGGATTTTCTTCATTCATTCCTACAGTCTGTTCACATAAGGAGAGACCTTCTCATATTCACAGGTAGGGGGTACAAGAAGGAGGCAGAGGGAGAATGAAAGGACTTCAATCTCTCATTCTGTTACACAAGTGTATGGTATAGTCATGCTTCCTTGCAACACTCAGACCTCCTGGATTCTATGAGGGTTTCAGCTGTGTTTGGGATTTATTGATTTCTCAACAGTCAAAAACAGGAAAGAAAAAAAGCAAAAAAATACCCCATTAATTAAGAATAGCTTATTAAAGGTGAAAAGCAACATAAAAGATATCCGGTATGAAAAGTTGATTTTGTTAACTCCTGGTATTCTCATCCAGGATAGTTAAGTGCATTTTGAAGTAAGTGATGGAAACTGATATTGAATAAAAAGCCCAAAATCATGGCCCCACTTAAGTCAATGGGAGTTTTGTCACTGACTTCAATAGGGCCAGGATTTCACCCAAAGGGTTTATCACCAGGATCAAAGACAGAGAGTAATAAAATAACTACATGGAGTTTTTTCAGTAAGTTCAGAAAAAACAGAACTGAAGAAAAGGAGTCTTAAAGGAACTCTAGGTTAAGACTCTCAAGCCCTGCAGCCTTTTATGGTCAATTCCTGTGGCAACAGTTAAAGAATTATGGTATGTGACACATCTGAGTGACCTATGGCATATTTACATCTGTTAAACTTGTGAATTCCAGCCCCACAGAACACACATTTCAATTCAAGAAGGCCTAGTTTTCCATAATACAAATGTTGTTCCATTTACCTAGCGGTTTTGATACTCTTGGGTGCCAAAATCGAAAAAGAAATCACAGAAAGGTTTAGAAGACCAGAAAGTCACATCTGTCATAGCTGTGCAGCATTTTCTCCAGAAACATTGAAGGAAAAAGCAAGGACGTGTCCCAGTGACCCCAAACAATGCAGGGCTGCCAAGAACAAATCACCATTTATGAGAGTCCCTTCTGCCTCTCCATATGGGTAAGGTTGATTGCAGCACTTGTACTCTGCCCTCAGTGAAAATATAGGGAGCCAGTGTAAGAATCTGTGTTATTCACCCAGAATCTCATTCCCTCTGAAGAGGCACAAGGAAAGGGGGAAAAAAATGCGGCTGCTGAAACTGGAGATAGAAGAGATTGATCTATCTTTCTGCCACAGGAGGACTGTTCATTGACAGTGCATAGCCTGTGCAAAAGTAGACACTGGAAAACAGAACAAGGGCCCAATGAAGAAAGAGACATCCTGGGAAGGAAAATAAAAAGCTTACTGGTAGAAAAAGGATGACCTAACAGAGGAGATGAGCTGACTGTAAGACATTATCAAGGAAAACAGGTAGCAAAGAGAGGGAATAGGATACAGTCGGACAAGAAGGCTGGAGGGCAGAGAGTGACGGTATGTTTACCTATACATCTGTCACATCTCCTAACAACAGCATCTATAGACATAGATTATGTGTGAGACACGGACATGCCAAAGCTACTACTTGTGCAACACATGCATGTTTGGAGCCCCTTTAGGTCTGGATTTATATCTGTCCAGCAGACCTATGCACAGCCCTCTGAAAATGCGATTGATCGGTACTCAAAGTGTGTCTGTGTGCCTGCGTATGTGGGGCACATGAGATAGAATAGAGTACCATTAAGGATCTAGTCCAAACCAGTAGAGTGGTCCATGCAGAAATACAAGGCTAATTCTCATAACTTCAGTGTTCAGTAAAGCACTGTGCTTCCCCTGGTACAAACAGGTCTGGTGAGAAGGGCCAAGCCCTACATATATACACGTGATTTTCCTGAGAATGCAGATGCGCAAAGGAAAACCAGATGTGCTTATTTCAGGATGACAAGATAGCATTGTGACTGAAATGAGGTATATCTCTGGGAAGGAGAGGATGAAAGTAGTTTTGGTTTTGAACAGTTATTCAGTTTTAAAAATTGAAGCCACTATAGGTTGTCGGCAGAAATGAGGGAGAAAAATGGGATGAAATTGTCACATTTTTGCACCAAGAGTTGTAGTGAAGAAATTGAGAAATAACTTGACAGGAATTTTCTGTTTGGACTGGATCAGCTTCTGTTTTCATGAATCAAAAATAATAAATACAGTATTTCTAACATCATAAAATCCCCATTAAGAAAGTCCAGTAGCAGCAAGTTTTTGGAAGACAGGATTTTTTTAAGTCACACCAGGTTTACACTAAAAGAGCCTTAAGTCTTCAACATGTCAGATATTTTGGGAATGATTTACCACCCTTTTCTCAAAATAAATTGTAAACTCAATGAGATGTAGACAGAAAACAGGCCTCTCTAGTGAACTTTGACAGAAGAATAATGAAAAGATCCATAACCCACATTTTATTTGTTTGGGATTTTTTTTTTCTCTGTATATACATTACTTTAAAAAAAATTCTTACTAGGAAAAGGGACAAAAAGTGTTCATTTTAAAAATATTTCATAATCTTTTAAGCATCACTCATCTTGGTTCCTAGTTAGCATCTTCAAGACCTTCCTTAGGGATGTGATCCAAAAGATACTGACACTAGAGTTGAAAGATTCTGCTAACTTCAGTGAGTTGAGGTTTGCGTCTAAGCCAGACTATTCATCTAGTACATTTCACAGACCATTACCACCAACAAGGACGATTCAGTTAACAGAAACAAGAGCAAACCTCCCAAGAGACAGGAGCGGGACATTCTCAGTTGATTCTCTTGCCTGAAAATCCCCTTGACACTGGAGACAGACCAAGCGAGATTTCTTGCTGTATTTGGAGTAGAGGACACTGTGCACTAAGCTTTCTGTGGCAGAGAGCCACTGAGCAGCATGTCAGCATCTCTCCCATGCTGTAGCTTCTTCATCATACAGTGACATACTGACATACAGGCACCTTAGAAATATGTGGATTTCATCTGTAAACCCATGAAATAGTAATAGATCAAGTAATACATTTTAACATCTTTTATGAGCTATTGCTTTTCTCCACACCATCTCTCCTCCACTTTATACTAATTTGTATTCAATGTTACTGCTCTGAAAGCTTCTCTAAAACTTCCCAAGAGATCTATCATACCTTGCCTGTTTTCCCAGGTTTCTAAAATTAATTTAGATCAATTATTAAATATATTAAATCACTTTCTTTAAGCCATTTGCTGCAGATATAGCCAATTATTCAACATAAAATACAGCCAGATCATTTCATCACAACCAAAAATGTGATTTATCATCACATTCAATTAGAACCCACTGAAGTCGGTGGCAAAAGTCCCATTCAGTTGAATAGGGATCAAGGCTTTAATTTACAGTGTCATAGGAATAATGCATGGTAATGGAGAAGGCTGGGATACATACGGGATTCCAATTTCAAACAGATTGTTTTGAATCAGTTGTTTTCCAAGCATAATGATGCTCAGCTGAATACAGAGTTCCATCAAACAGCCTCCTGGAGCACACTGTAATTAAACAAAACCATAAAGTATGAAGGGAGTAAGAGAATTAATTTAGAAGTACCCACTTGGAAGAGCTACTGATGTCTATATGTGCCTGTCACCTCAGCTGCCAATTTGTGCAGGAGCACAGAGCTCGTCAATCACTGCAGTTCTGTCCTTAACAAGGTATTTCATCTCCACTCATAAAACTGTATTATGGAAAATATGCAGAGCTCTGAAATAACTTACTGTGCCCTGGGGCTACTATATTTCCTTTTAAAATATTTACTATATAATCAATGTAATAAACATAATGCAGTATCACCAATACTCTTTCAACCTGATGTCTCCCAAGAGGGAAGAAAGTCTTCAATCTTGCAAAGACTTAAGCGTAATCTTTATTGTATGTCTATCGATTTTCAGGGGAATATCAGCAGCAGTTAAAAGGAATTTTGAAAAAAACAATATTTTTACAGGTTTAGCACAAAATGGCTATGGCTTTTTAGGCTATTAAAACTTCTAGGCTTCTGCTGATCTACAGAGTGTGAAGCCAGACTCAAGTTCCAGCTCTGCCATAGGTTTCACAAGGGCCTCAGTCAAATCATGTAATGTTTGTGCCTTAGAGTTCAGTTTTAAAACATAGAAATGGTGAAGGTTCACCTAAGAAAGAACACAAGGTACTCAAAACTGCACAAAGAAAGAACATACAGGTGCCTCAGATGGAAAATTTGTGTTTTGTCTATTTATATTAAAGATTTAACATCTTGTTTTAACATGTTTTCTATTTTTTCCTTATTGTCTAGACACCACTGAAGTGCACTGTACACATATCTTTTTTTGGTAAGGATGTTTTTGTTTGAATTTCATATGTACTTACCTCTTCCATTCGATAACCATCAAACAGATACACATAATGACCAGGACGGCCAACAAATCTAAAAGAAATAACAATATATGAAATAATATAAAAAAAGGAAAAAAGTTAACTTTAACAACAAAACTGTTCATTCATATTAGCTAAAATATTTCAGAACTAGTTATTTCAACATGAATTTTAAAAGACTCGCCACCTATTTAACTTTGATTATTTAGAATTATTTCAAAGTAGTAGGCCTCTAGAAATATTTTTCTACTACATCTTGATAAAATAGCTTTAATAAAATATTTTTCTGTGCTAAAAAAAATAATAATAATCTCCCTCTCTTGATTAGTGGTCACAAACAAAACCGGGAACACATATCGTAACTCACATTCTCTTGCATCTGAGTAATGCCATGAATGGAGTTATTTACACATCTATACACAGTCAAGGCTCTCTGACTACATAGGGAGAAACAGTGAGATTGACTTTATTATAACCATAGAACACAAAAATATTGTTAAAAAAGGAAGAAATTGGCGATATTTTTCATTAATGTCTTACAATAGTTACAACTGCTGGTAAAATGTATCACTAATTCTTACATCAATGATGTTGAATGGGATTAGTGAAGAGTATAGATTAACAATCTTTACAGCCCCCAAAAGGAAGAAAAAATGGTATGAAACAGAATCCAGAGGATGTTTTAAACATTTTTGCCAAAGTTTTAGCAAACAATCATTTTAAGCGTCCCATTCAAAAGCATGTGTTATACTGTGGATAACTGAGTCCCAAAAGACAATGATCCTGAACCCACAGGAAGTCACACTTATTTAGCAGGACAGCTGAATTAGCTTTTTGGTCAATCAGTTCATTTGCCAAAACATGCAACTTCCACTTGACTATAACCATGTCTTAATTTAACTTGATAGGGGCGAATAGTGCAAAACGTTGAGAAAGTAATAGAGAAAGTAGTTCCATAATTTTAAATGAAACAGGAAAATTTCTCTTTGCTAAATGATGCTTCAAGAAAAATTTGCTAAAATGTGGAAAGTGAAGACCTGTAAAGAATAACATTCACTCACAAGTGCAACACCCTTTTTTTAACTAAAAGGAATTATTTTCTGAAGTGTGGATTATACTTATTTTAGAAAGAAAACTAAAAGGGTTGCATTTCAGAACAATGTTCTGCTTAGAAGAGAGACAGGACAGTACGCAACATCATGCCCTGCCATTCAAAAGCAAGCTTCAGACAACCTTATTTATGATATATTTTCAAAGCTGGTGGAGGTGGCAAGTCCCAGACTTAGTTAGGTAGTCCTTTGTGCCCATTTTTAAACACAGATCCACTAATATAGACATATTTATATGTGTATATATATATCTGTATGTAAAAGACACTTATCCTACCTTCCTTTAAAAAAGGCCACATAAAAAATTGGTGCATAAGAATTCACAAACTTCAGTAGGAATGCCTTCAAAATCAGTCTCTCCTCAAAGGTTTTCTCTGTTTTTGGTACCTCTGGGGAAAAGAAAAGCAAACCATAGAAATCTGTTAGTAAATAAGTAAACATCCCTGATATCCCCAAATACATCACCAAACTACAAACTTCGAGCTCATACTGTTTTTTCTTTTGTAGATTTAATTTGTAACAATGCACACTAGCTCTGCCACTGACTCCTGATTTCCAGGGAGTCCAAATTTCCAGATGGAAATTGAAGATTCTTTGACAGAAACATTAATAATGACAACATAATGAACTTGATTCTCTGATCATCCTCTGACAGCTTATCCCAAGTTGCTCATGGCTGTCTATCCAATACCCTGGTGGCAAAAAACCTGACAGATCCTGACACATGCCCTGGACCTGACAATAGTTCACTTCTTTTCCAGTCTCTTTCATTGCCTTGTTGAGAGACCTGGACAGACCACATCACCTTCCTCTATTTCAGGCCACATCTGTGAAATCTTAGCACAGACCTCCTCTGCCATTTACTCTGACATCTATTATAGTATTAAATATATAATATTATTAAGTATAATTTATCAACATAATATATTATTATTAATATATAGAAATAATTATTATATATTTACATTGTTCTCCTACTATCTATCTGGAGTTTGAAGAAAAAAATAATTGGTTCTTGATGTTCAATTGCGTAAAGCTAAAGCAGTACAAATGTCTTTAGTGTATATAAACATATTCATATTAGCATACGTAAGTATATCTGTTACACAACTGAAATAACAAAGTATTAATAGTCTCAATTCATGAATGATGAAAGCAAAGTACAAAAACTTTCATCTAGAAAAAAACACCTTAAAAGCCTTCTTTCTAACTTTGTGTGTCTTTTTTTCTATGATGAGATTGTTAATGTGCTTAATGTTAAACACAAGACTAAATAAGGCATTACATGAATTGTGAATTGCCATGCAAAATAAATGCACATTTTTGCTAATGTTTCTCCATTCACTATATATATATTCTACATTTCTAGACCTCTTTATAGAACTTGTAAAAATGTGTCTTAAACATTTCAGTATTCATGACTCTCTTCCCAGATTTAGTTTCAATTTCCATGGAAATCTTCTAGCAATGGGCACATAGGTATAAGACAGACGCTTTTCAAATTGATGGTAGGATCCTCTTTTAAAGGTTGTATATGGATTAAATTTTTGTATTGTCATGCTCATCCTGAGCTGTTAACTAATGTGAGAGCCGATAATTTTATTGTGGTACGTCCTTGACTGAATGTTTGTAGCAATACTTAATGACAACTGTAAGAATCTCATGTCAGGGTCCTATCAGTAAACATCTTTGGCCTAACTTATATAGCAAAATAAAATCCCAACCTAAACCCCTATAACAGTCAAAGACTGACTTGCCTTTAAAAGACTTAAGTACATTGCCAGGCTTGTTACAATACAACATTTAAAAAAAAAAAATCAAACTCCTAACTGAAATAGACATTGTCATAAAAAAGTCCAGCCTAGGCATGCCCCTATAATGGCAAAGAAGTCCTTTGAGTGGTAAGGACCTGGTAAAAATCACATCAACAAAACAACATGGGAAGGATTTGCCAGCATAGCTTTGACAGGGCCAGCAATGTCTTTGAAACAACTCAATGACTTTCAGTAAACCAAGCTCCTAGAGGTAAAGCTATATAACAAAATACATACCAGCTCAAAAATTCTCAACCAGTTCTAAATAAGTGGATCTTGGCATAGAGCCAGTGCAATGCAGAAATAACATCTGAGATCCTGGAAATAGCACAGTTGCATTAACATGGCATTATGGCCAGGCTAATTAGTCCTATTAGTGGCACACTGCATGTTGTGGCTTAGATCCTTAGTTCACAGAAGCATGTCTGAGCATCTTACCCCATAGGCCTGAATATTTTCACTGGCACACTTCAGTGGGAAATATTCCTATTAGAACGTCCTTGCATACTCTCGTGTCAATACATGTAATGTACTAATGAGGAATGTGGTGAGATAGTTTTACCAATTTCTGTCAGCCATTTGGCAACAGCTCCATAAATTTCATCAAGTACAAGTATCACAACGAGGTTAATGATGACAGCAGTTGCAGTCACAGTCGCTCGAACATTTGACCTTGTTGTCTCATTTGTGCTGAATGACAAAGCTGCTGCTGTAGTTATTCGGTATACAATCACACCAAACACTGCTGAAAACGTCAGCATAATCTGCAAAAAAATGTAGACAGATTAGTTCAAGTTTGATACTAGCATTCAAACAGAAGCTTTGACTGATATGTTGGGTTTGTTCCATGAATTGGCTTTGTGTGGTTATTTCTTAGAGCAACGCAGTAATATGAGGATAATCAAACTAAAATATGAGAATTCAAAAATCTATAACAGGGACATAATAAAGGAACATGGATGCAGAACCTTGATCTGGAACAACAATTCCTGAAGATGTGCATGCCCTGTCTGATTAAAACTCCACACATTATTCATGCAGTAGTGGTCAGTCTCAGGTAGTTTAGGTTCTAATGCAGGTATTAAACAAGGTCTTTTACCTGGCAATAGGTTTAGATGTCTTGGACTGAAGAGCCTACATGTACATGCAGTCAAGGAAACGGGCTTTACTGGCTGAAACAGCTCCACCTCTGCACAGCAGAAGTGGCACCTTACTCTCTTGTGTTTGCTTAACTGTTGCCACAAATGAAAAACAAATTTAAAAAATAAATGTTTCCCTTGTTATTATTCTTTTAAGACTGACCTAAACAGGGTTACTAGGGCTTCACTTTATTTTTCTGTTCCAGAAATCAGTTGGTATCCTGGCATCCATGGGCTGGCTTTGACCCATGAGATGAGGAAAGTTGGCCCTGCTATTTAAGGTCAAGTTCCCACAAGATGAATCTGAATTGCACATGGCTGTGGTATTCTGGTTTCAAAAAAAAAACTACCACAACACAATGAAAAAAAAATCAATAAAATAACAATTAAAAAATAGCAAATTTTCATAGCCATAACAGGAAAGGGGGAGAGGGTACATTTTTCTCTTTCATTTTTGCCTTTGGCAAGAATTCCAATGTACATTCATTATTTTAGGTAAAATATCTTGAGATCCTCAGATGAAAGAGACTACATAAATGTGAAAGACTAGACTATTGCAATTATTTCAATGGGCCTAGGGGCCCAGATTCACAACGAAGATTTAAGGAAATTTAATAGTTCATTTTAATGACCCAGCAATAGTTTGTTGAATTCCTGTGTACAGAGGAAGGTTGCCTCATGAAAAAGTACTATTGCAAAAGAACCAGAACAAGAGTCAGAGCTATATTAAAAGTCAAAGATGAAAACTGGGCACATTTTGTTTTAATGGTGAACTAGTAAACATACTAAAAAATAATGATTTCGAGAAACTCCTGGAGATATCAGATTAAATTCGCAAATACATTTTGTGAGAAAATAGTAATAAAATGTTAGAGCTACTAAAACATGTAAATTCTACTTTTAAAAGAAATGTTACATTAATTTTAAATGAAATGTAGATGAATGATGAGGTTTTGTTTCATGCTAACATTTTTCATTGAAATTATGGTCTAAAGAAAAAAGTCTAAACATGAAACACTTTGAATTGAAACATTTCAAATAGCATAAGATATTATTTCCTTTCCTTTCATGGTTTTCATTCTGTTGAGAAAACAGTTCTATTTTTTGTCCCTGTTTTTCTCTTTGTTTTTTGGCTTACCTATCAAACAGGCAGACAGAAACCTGATTCATGTTGAACTATCTGCTCAGCTCTTGCTATCACAGAATCATAGAATCTATGGGTCAGAAGGGACCTTTAAAGGACATCTAGTCCAACCCCCCCATTGCAATGAGCAGGGACATCTTCAACTACATAAGGTTACTCACAGCCCTGACCAGCCTGGCCTTGAATGTTTCCAGGGACGGGACATCTACCACCTCTCTGGGCAACCTGTGCCAGTGTTTCACCAATTTCTTTGTGAAAAATTTCTTCCTTAGATCTAGTCTAAACCTACCCTCTTTTAGTTTAAAAGCATTACCCCTTGTCCTTTCACTACAGGCCCTGTTAAAAAGTTTGTCCCCATCTTTCTTAGAAGCCCCCTTTAAGTACTGGAAGGCTGCAATAAGCTCTCCCTGGAGCCTTCTCTTCTTTAGGCTGAACAACGCCAATTCTCTCAGCCTTTCTTCATAGGAGAGGTGTTCCATCCCCTCTGATCATTTTGGTGGCCTCCTCTGGAGCCGCTCCAACAGGTCCATGTCTTTCCCGTGCTGAGGGCTCCAGAGCTGGATGCAGTACTCCAGGGGGTCTCTCAGCAGAGCAGAGGGGCAGAATCACTTCCCTTGACCTGCTGGCCACACTTTTTTGGATGCAGCCCAGGATAGGGTTGGCCTTCTGGGCTGTGAGCACACATTGCCAGCTCATGTCCAGGTTTTCATCCCACAGTACCCCCAAGTCCTCTCGGCAGGACTGCTCTCAATCCCTTCATCACCCAGCCTGTATTGACAGGGGGGTGCTCTGTCCCAGGTACAAGACCCTGCCTTGTTGAATCTCATGAGGTTCACATGGGCCCATTCCTCAAGTTTGTCCAGGTCCCTCTGGATGGCATCCCATCCCTCAGGCATGTCAACCGCACCATGCATCTTGATGTTGTCTGCAAACTTGCTGAGGGTGCACTCGATTCCACCGTCTATGTCACTGACGAAGATATTAAAGAGTACTTGTCCCAGTACAGACCCCTGAGGGACACCACTCATCACTGATCTCCAACTGGACACTGAGTTGTTGAGCTCTAATCTCTGGATGTGACCATCCAACCAATTCCTTATCCACTGAACAGTTCACCCATCAAATCCATCTCTCTCCAATTTAGAGAGAAGGATGTTATAAGGGACACAGAAGCCTGGATCATCAGTAGCTCTTCCTTGTCCACTGATGTGGTCACTCCATCATAGAAGGCCACTAGGTTGGTCAGGCAGGACTTGCCCTTGGTGAAGTCTTGGCTGTCTTGAATCACCTCCCTGTCCTCCATGTGCCTTAGCATAGCTTTTAAGTGTATCTGTTTCATGATCTTCCCAGGCACAGAAGTGAGGCTGATGGGTCAGTGTTTCCCAGGGTCCTCCTTTGCTACCTTTTTTAAAAATGGATGCAATGTTTCCCTTCTTCCAGTCTCTCTCTCACCTGACTGCTGTGACTTTTCAAATATCATGGAGGGTGGCTTGGCAACTACATCATCCAATTCCCTTAGGACTCTGGGATGCATCTCATCAGGTCCCATAGACTTGTACATGTTCAGGTTCCTCAGGTGGTCATGAACCTGATCTGCTCTTACAGTGAGAGGTACTTTGCTCCTCCAGTTCCCTCTTGCAGTCCATCCCCTTGAGAGGCGTGGGCATAGACACTGGCAGTGAAGACTGAGGCAAAGAAGTCTTTCAGTACCTCATCCTTCTCCTCATCCGTTGTTACCAGTTTGCCAGTCTTGCTCATCAAGGAGGGGTTTACGCCTTCTTTGACCTTCCTTTTCAGGCTAACGTAGCTATAGAAGCCCTTATTATTATTCTTTGCATCCCTTGCCAAGTTCAGCTCCAGCCGCGCCTTGGCCCTCCTGACCTCATCCTTACACAACCAGGCAGTGTCCCTATGCTTTTCCCAGTATACCTTTCCCTGCTTCCACTGCCTGTGAATTTCCTTCTTGCTCTTTTGTTTGCTCATCAGGTCTCCATTCAGCCATGCCGGCCTCTTGCCTTCCTTTCCTGATTTCTTACACATGGGGATTGAGAGCCTTTGTGCTCTTTGGAAAG
This sequence comes from Phaethon lepturus, assembly GCF_000687285.1. Classification (NCBI taxonomy): domain Eukaryota; kingdom Metazoa; phylum Chordata; class Aves; order Phaethontiformes; family Phaethontidae; genus Phaethon; species Phaethon lepturus. The sequence continues at coordinate 172,329 of NW_010519893.1, forward strand.
TATCCTTAAGATCTGCCAGCTCTGTTCTGCTCCTTTGTCCCTGAGGGCAGTTTCCCAGGGGGTCCTATTGACTAACTCCCCGAAGAGCTGGAAGTTTACTTTCCTAAAAATCAGGGTCCTGACCTTACTCTTCACCTGCCCCATATCCCTCAGGGCTGCGAACTCCATCCCTGCATGATCACTGCAAGCCCAGGCTACCTGCAATCTTGACATCACCCATTAGCTCACATGTATTGGTGACCAACAGGTCCAGTATGGCATCCCCTCCGGTAGGGCTTTCTATTACCTGGCATAGGAAATTGTCCTCCATGAACTCCAGGAGCCTCCTGGATTGCCTACAGCTCCCTGTGCTACTTTTCCAGCAGATGCTGGGGTGGTTGAAGTCCCCCAGGAGGATGAGAGCCTGCAAACATGACGCCTCCTGTAGCTGGAGTGAGAAGGCTTTGTCAACAGACTCCCCTTGTCTGGGCGGCCTGTAGTAGACACCAACCACAAGGTTCCCTTTGTTGCCTCGGTCCCTGATCCTTACCCATAAGCTTTTGACCTGCTCGTGGCTGTTCCTCAGAGACAGTTCTTCATACTCTGTCCATTTATTGACATAGAGGGCAACACCTCCATGCTTCCTTCCTCTCCTGTCCTTTCTGAACAGGCTGTAGCCATCAATAGTTATAGTCCAGTTGTGGGATTTGTCCCACCAAGTTTTAGTAATGGCAACCAGGTCATAACTTTCTAGCAGCACAGTGGCTTCCAGCTGCTCCTGTTTGTTGCCCATGCTGGGTGCCTTGGTGTAGAGGCACTTCAGCTGGGCTGTTGGCCACAGAAGTGTTGCAGAAACACAAAGATCAGAACTTTTTCCTAACTTGCCCATTGCAGAGTGATCACTAACAGTACAGAGTAACAACCCCAATAGAGAAAACAAAACAGCACCACCTGGCAGTGATCTAATTCACCTTCCACTTATACAGTTACCTTAAGCTCTTTTCTTTTTCTTTGAGTCACAGATTCCTTCCTCTTAATCACCTTCCAAATACTCTTTTTCTGTTTCTTTCCCCTGTGGATTGAAATTTTTACCATGGTGGTGGACAAGGAAAACCAGCAAAGTAAACTCATATGTATCATTCTGGAGATTATGAGCTCTCTGGGCCTCCATAGACAACTATCTCTATCACAAACTTCTGCTTAGAAATGATATCTTAAGAGTTCAGGAAGCAGAGTCATCAAGGACGGTCATCACTAAATAGAGAAAGATGATATTTCAGGTCACAGGAGTTAAATAGTAAACTCTTAAACCTGACCAAAGGATTTAAGGGATCTATAACAATGAGGAAAATTACTGGACGATGAGATACTATCAGAGGCTTGCGCTACTGTGGCCTTTTCAATTCATGCAGTGCCATAGCAAGATTTACAAAGTTACCTGGAAAATATGTTTTATTTGTTTAAAGAACAAAGATACTGCTTTTGCAAAAGCACTAGGGTTTCAGAAACTCTTCAGTTGCCCAGTTGTTTTTAAACATCTGCTTAGACACAGATGGAAAAACACTCCTTGAGGACTCTTCATTAGCAGTCTTCATTATCTGTGTATCCAGCAACAAGAGAAAATTGAAGAGGACTTGTAGGACTGTACAGTAATTGAGAGCATAGTTCTCATTCCCCAGATGGTCACTGAGAGGGAGTGGTTCCTGTATCTTTACAGCATTTCTTTCATTCCTGAAAATACCCCTTTTGCCCAAATTCCAGATCAGATGGTCAGGTGCCTACTTTGGGTTTTGTTGTAATTATCAACATTTCATTTGATCAGTTCTATCCCCTATTATGGCAGACGGTTTCTTCACTGAATATATATAATCTCGTCTGTCAAGGACTGAATTGCTTAGAAACAGATGTGAAAATTGGCTGCAGAAAAGGTCACCTACTGAGCCTGGTATGAATGAAGACAAACAGGAAAGCATACTAGATCTGAGAAGGAAGCTATAAAACCCCATGGGCTAGACTGATACCTTCATCCAAGTAGGATAACATTTTAATGTCCAGATAGTTCTTTGACTCCCCAGTGGGGCTATTCTAGAGACAAGTATTATGCCATGTGAGTAAGAATAGAGCAATAGGGTCCAAAAGGAGGAACAGGCTGAACTCTTGTGCCATGATACCAGTTGATTTTCTTCCTTCCTCTGACTGAGACAAACACAATGAACACAAAGAAAACCTCCAGTGATGGCATTGCTCCATGCCACCCTGCTCTCTTCATGTTTTCATCACATGTTTGGAAATCTTTGCTGCAACATGTACCTTCTAAATGTGGACTTTCTAAACTGTGACATATGTTATCACTAATCACACACAAGCCAAACTTTTATATGCCCAGCTGAGCCTAGACCTCCTGGTACCACTGGTCTTACTGGGCAAAAATAAGGCTTGTGAACTTCTGTTCAAAAATCCCTGCAAAAATATTGCTTAAATCAAGGTTGGATCTTCTGTCCCCTCTGCAGTCAAGTGAGGCTTTGTGTGTGACAGAAGAACTGTTACCAGATTTTAAAACATGCGTAAAACAATAGTTGGCATTATTTGGTGGCGTAGAACACCAAGACTGATTGGGCAAGAGAACCAAACTCAACACATTTTTCAACCTGTACTTTTAAAGAAACAAACAGCATACCTATCTTAATAAAGACAGAAGAAAAGCCAGAAAGAAAAAAACCACAACACAGTTCTTGAAAGAAGATTCACAAAAATGAAGTACACAAAAGAAGTACACAAGTAAAAAAAAAAAAGTCTTACAATAAGAAAACCCTTAGCAGCTTCAAGAATCATCAGGGAAAGTATGGCATGTAAAGCTGGGAGAAGGAGGGACAGAACACAACAGCAAAATTCTATAGCAATGTAGATATCTTCATGGAAAGTACCTATGGGTTTCTGCCGCCAGACCCTTTTTGCCTGGAAAAGGTAGTATTAAAAATTCAACAATCACTTCTGCAGCACTAAAAATTGCAACATGTGTGTGTACATATCCGTTTCTGAGTCTTCTATGTCTGTGTGTTGTATATGTGCACACACACACGTAAATTAAAGATTTTATCACCTATTATTTATGTAGTCTTTACAGCTAAAAAGATTAGTCTGTGTGAATAATAATAATAGAGGTAGATGAGACAAATTTTGTTTCCTCAGTGCAATTCTATTGCACAGACTGACAGCAAACTTCAGTCTGGTGTTTCCAATCCCTGTTTAACTAATCTAGCAGAAAAAAAAAAAAAGAAACATCACATACAGTAAAGAGCAGATTGTAATTTCCACGTAGGAAAGCAGAGCTGGTTCACTCTCATCAAGAGCTCACTTGGATTTCATGCATGGTTTGTAAGTTGTCTCCTGTAGGGATGTACATCTTACTAATTCTCTGATTATTCTAAAAAGATAATTATGGCCACTTCTCCAAATGATGAAAGCTAGCGTAGTTCCACTAGTCACTAACAGAAATAGAAGAACTGGAACTCTACATTTTACCTTTATAAATCTCTCAGATATTACAGTAAGCAGGGAGCGTAATACATAGGCTATGACTCAGGAGACAACTTAAAGCTCATGCTTATGGGAGATTTAGGCATATGGTTAAAGTGAAGAGCACATGTAAGCACCCTGTCTGCAAAAAGAATGACTTGTTAAAACTAAACCAAGGTTATATGCTTAGTTAAACTCAGTATTCACAGCTTTAAGCAAAGTTCCAACTAATGCCAGTTAGAGGTTCTGTCTAAAAAGCAAATCACAGAATCATAGAATCATAGAATAGTTTGAGTTGGAAGGGACCTTTAAAGGTCATCTAGTCCATTGCAGTCCCCCTGCAATGAGCAGGGACATCTTCAACGAGATCAGGTTGCTCAGACCCCACTCCAACCTGACCTTGAATGCCTCAGGATGGTAAACTCACTCAAAATGTTGTAAATACATACATATATATGAATGACACACCTGATATGTACAGAAATTATACTTAATATACAATGCATATATTTTCATAAATATATACACATATATTTATAAAAATACAGACATTAATCTGACTTCAGTGTGAATATAACATGGTTTTGATTGTCAGAAAAAGAAATTAAATCTTCACAGGACATCTTTTGCAGTATATGCAAATTCCAGTAAATTAGAAATACACTTTAGTATTTTAAAATCATTTAGTCCCCAAGTAAATTTCCCATGTCAGATGCTCCTGTGGTGTAAACCAGCATATTTCATTGCCATTTTGTACTGGCTTTAGATGTTAATACATGCTTTCATTCAGTAATTTCTGTAACCAGAGGGATAATGGGATCCTTGACAATGTAATTTAAGGTTTATTAGTCAGGCTTTCCTATCGCTGTTTACAAAGTCTAGCAGCTTGATGATGTGTTTATGGTCTGTTGGAAATTTTGCTAGGACAGCAGTGTCCACACTTTAGAGCTGGCTGACCTGCACATGTTAATCTTGTTCTCAAGTGAGGATTGTATACCATGGTCTTCATTGACTACAGCATAGTCCATCCCTGCATGTGTGTTGGACAAATACTAATCAGCAACAGGTTTATTTCACCTGCACGTCACCTGTTCAGTAGGTTCAACACTTCTAAATGTCAGTCTTACAGAGCAGGCACAACACTGTGCACGCAAGCAAATGCACAGCGGGCTTCCCTTCATCAGCTAATGGAGCATGGAGCAGAAACCCCGTGGGAGAGACAGCATCTAGTAATGAACTGCTGCTATTAAAACAAGTCTTTCAACCAACAGCCCTCTCATAAGTCCTCTCATTCTCTTTGGAAAAAGAGAATAAATCTAGAGGTAGGTATTGAGCTCTATGAGTTTTCCTAGTAGGACAGGTATTTCTCACAAACTGTAGGTTATAATCCTAGCTTTCTTCGAATTTTTAGCATCTTTGAGAACACTAATTCAGGATTCCACTCAAGATGCTCATTGCAAAGTTTCTTACACCAAAAAAATGTGGAGAAATGCAGATTATATTACCATAAATAAAATCAATCCAAAGTTTGCTGCATATCCAGGTATACGGTCACTCCATGTCAGCTTCTCCTTTTCATCCTGTGACAAAACACACAGATGAAATAACAGACATAATGGAACTGTGCAATAGCAAATATTAGTTAGTAAGATATGTTATTGAAAAACTTTTGTGATTCCCTACTCCTGTTGTAATTTTAAAGATGATTATAAGATTTAGAACACTGACATTTTAAAGCAGACTTTAGTTTGAGAGAAAAGAGGACAAGAGGGTAAAAAAGACTAAATGGAATATGTCTGCAAAATCAGAAAATACCATTTTAATATTTGAAAAAATGTATCCAGCTCTTACAAAATTTCATATCAGGAGAAAGCCCTGAAATTCACCTTAATTTACTTTTACACAAGGCAAAATTCAACCGTTTACTTCTAATTGCTTCTTGTAAAACTTTAGAAGAACAGTGCTTGAGACGGAAATCATGAAAAGAATGCTTATTACCATTGAACCCAGATTTTTTGTCTAATGGTTGCCTTAGGCAGATGTGGCCACTAAGATAATTCTTGCAAATACACCCCAATATCTCTTCTACAGAAGAAAGAAACTTGGTGTTATAGACGAGAGAAACAACAAAGGCAAGCCCTCTCTGCGATCTCTGCTGCCAACCTTGTTTTCTTCATATGCAAACGGAATCTTTCTCTTCATTGCATAATTTAAAGCAACTGTGATCAGTGAAATATAGTATGCTTTTACTCTCCCCACACAAACTCAACTCCATCTCTAGCAACATGTACAACTAAAGAAGATATTTGAAAATGAATTTATATAAGAAATATGATTCCCTCCTCTCAAAATAGGTTTCTTAAAATAATAATAGGGTCACTACTTTGTTTAAGTTAAACTACAACTATATAATCAAATTAACTCAGGACACAGAGCCAGCTGCTGTTTGCATTTCTGTGAACCACCGTTGCTATCCCATGGACTAATACTTCACTGACATTGGAGTTAACCCAGAGTTATTCTACATTTAGGTGAATTTAAATCAGATTAGAATTCAGATCAAATAAACAATTTCTAAGGCACAATTGTCCTCAGATAAAAATAAAAATCTGGGAGTATTATGCCTTTGTAAAAGACTTTCCCAAACTAGCACTAGGAATACAGTATATACTCCAAGTGCAGAAATGCAGCCATGAATTTTCTCATGGAGTTTACTGGGATGTGGAATTAGACCAAAGACATAGTCCTGTCTACACAACCATTGCCATTTTGGTGGTGCCTCAAACACTATGGGAAGTAGTATTACTCAGCATCCCCTCTTCTCAACTCAGCTGTTCAAACAGACAAGTTAACCATTCTCTCCTTTGGGAGAATGCTGTAAAGACAGGGTCATAGCAAACCCAAGCAGAAGCACAAATAATTTGGCCCAATGTATGCACTACATAAATACTCCATACAGTAAATAAATGGAGTCCATCATTTAGCTGGAAGGCTACTTTGAAAAGCAGTTCTGTGAAAGCACAGATGCATTTCATTTCATTTTGGCTTTTACCACTCAGCAATTATACAGGTCATAAAGAATGTCTAAGTGATTATACTCCAAGAAGGCCTGAAGGACACCTTGTCTATAATAATCATTAGAGGAAAAACACTAAAGAAACAAAACAGCAGAATGAGTTAATGCTAGCCAAAACAGTTAAATGAAAGAAGAAAATCTTTTATAACCGTGCTGATATGGAAAGAGGAAATTGTGATTTATATCGAAGGGCCAGGAAGAGGAAAAAAATGGCCAAGAAAATTACTTCAAAAATCTCTCTAGTAGTAAGAATCTTGGAAAATAAGAAATGATAAAATCAAGATGAAACCTGCACATATCATTAATTTGCTAAATCCTGAGTGGCAAAGTGACTAAGATTTTTCATGTTTTGGGGGTTTTTGTTCAATATTTCTTGTGATGTGAGACATCTACTGTATTTTGAAACATCATCCAGGATTCTGACAAGAGCTACTGGTTTTTCAAGTCAAGAAAAATATCACGTGCTGGAAGACTCTTGATAATACCTCAGCAACTTACAAAATTGAGAAATCAGGGAATAAGTTAGGAAACAGTTGTCCATTATGAGAAAGAAATAGCTATTTGACCTGTTTGCCCTATCCCCCTCCCCCTTTTTTTTTAGTAAAATAGAACTGGAGAGTTATAGGAAAAAAGAAGAAAAACTAGGAAAATCAAGCAATGATTGACAGGTACTTTTAGAGATGAATATCAGAAGCTAAGGTGTGCCTAAGCTTACATTTTAAGGCATTAAGAGATATTAGGATTAACACATTTAAGGATCCCAACTTCAGGAGAGTTTAAGGACTGCAGTTGTTAGAGTATTTGCCCTCTTTAATCTCAGCACGTGCATTACGAACACAGAGGCATCTTAGCATCACCAGTCATTTTGGAAGCCTTAGGTTTAGCACCTGAATACTTGTTTTATATAGATTGTTACTTTTCAAAAGCACTTTGTGCCTGCTGAGCTCAATAAAATAAGTTCCTGGAATAAAGATTTAGAAGCATAACTGATTTTTAACATTTCAGTTTATTACTGGGAATAAGTAAATGAAATATGGATTGCCTCAAAAAAAAAAAATTTACCTTGTTGAACAGGACAAAAATAGTCTTTTCTATTGTGGTGGGTTGACATTGGCTGGCTGCCAGATGCCCCCCCAGCCACTCAGTCTCTGTCCATAACAGGATAGGGGGAGAAAATAAGATGAAAAAGCTTGTGAGCTGAGGTAGAGACAGGAAGATGACTTACCAATTGCCATCACCGGCAAAGCAGACTTGACTTGGGGAAAATTAAGTTAATTTTTCACTCTTTAAAATAGATTTGGATGGTGAGAAATTAAAAAAACCCTAAAAATTCCTTCCACTTCACCTCCCTCCCAACTTCTTCCCAGGACCAATTTCAGTCCTTCATTCCTGACTCCTCTACTTCCCTCCCCAAGTGGTGCAGGAGGATGGGGAATGGTGGGTTATGGGGTCAGTCCATAACAGCTCCTCTCTGCCACTCCTTCCTCCTTATACTGTTCTCCTGCTCCAATATGGGTCCTTCCATTGGCTACAGTCCTTCAGGATAAACCTGTTCCACTGTGGGTTCTCCAGGAGCTGCAGTTCCTTCAGGAAATACCCACCCACTCCAGCATGGGGTCCTCCACAGGCTGCAGTTTGGGCATCTGCTCCATGGTGGCCCTCTCCACAGGCTGCAGGGGAATCTCTGCTCAGGCCCTTTGAGCACTTCCTCCCCTCCTCTTGCTCTCACTTTGGTGCTCAGAGGGCTGTTTTGCACATTTTTTTCCCCACTGCTCACTGCCAGGCAGCATTTTACCCTTTCTTACACACATTTTCACAGAGGTGCCAGCATCTTGCCAAGGGACCCAGCCATGCCCTGCAGTGGGTCCATTGGTGCCTGAGCACCAGCTCCCGGAGCATCTATGGTGTTGGTGCAACAGCGTAAGGAAAATTGTATTTGCTTTTGAACACTGACAAAGCAATACAGGTCGAACAGATCTCAGTGGAGTGACAGACACTCTGGCAGTGCTTTCCCAGTCTTTTCTTGCAATGAAGTATACAAAGGGGGCTATTAGGAAGATGAGAGAGGAGAGGGTGTGCATGGGAAAGGACAAGTGGATAAGGGAAGGAAGAGGTCAGCATGCCACCTAGTCAGCTTTCTCTTTCATGTATGTGGTTCCTAAAACCTTAGGTGACTTTGCCATGAGTCTGCCACTCTCTGTAGCACTTAGCCAAAGGGAGATCTAACAATGTGCCGGAGTTGCTATGCCATTATGAGGAGAAAGAAAAAGCTGAATGAAAATATTACTGAGTTACTTAGAGAGCATGCATGGCACAAACTGCAGTACCAAATCCTGAAATTTAAATGAATATAGTAGGCAGTAGAAAGATGCTTTCTGTTACAACTCCTGCTAAGGAAACCAAATCTGTACATTTGCTTTGTATTTTGTATCACACCTGATTCTACTGTCTGGCAATAGTGCCATCTAGCCGCTAAAAGACTGTACTGTGAGGTATCAAGAACACCTTGTCTGCGATCAAAATACTATGCTGGCATACCGCAAGTAAGTGTGGTTTATTCTAAGGTTGTGGAATTCATTCATAGATTTCTCCTGGAATATGGCACATACCCCATTCTAATTAATAACGTGCAATACAGGACACTGCCTGGATTTTAGCCAGGGGCAGGCAGGAAAGCTTTCCTAAACGTTGATGAAAGTCAGCCAAGCAGGCAAGGATTTTATCTGGAGCAGTCCAGCAGGTGTATGAATTTTTTGACATAACAAGATGAAACTGATCATCTGAAGAACAATCTCAATGACAGATATGTTACACTGTGGAATATTCCCCAAAGGAAACTGAAGTGCAGGGAAATATTTATATGCAGATAGAAAAACTCACAATAGAAATTACGTTTTTGGGATGAACAAGTTAAACTGAAATATATATTTTAATACCTTTCTTTCAGATTATTTAAAGACAATGCTGTATTTTCAATTATATTAGAGGAAAAAACAGCTGTTGTTCTGAGTGTAGTGATGCGTTCTTGCTTTAATGTTTAAGGTGGTGCTGAGTATGTTCCCTGCATGAACAAAATTCTTAAAAAACTTAAAAAAATAAGAAAAAAATTAAGCACCATCTAGGTTTTACTGGATGGTTTATTTCCTTATGAGTTACCTGATATGGCAAAGATCTAACATTCAGCTCTGCATCCTCAGGTGGGCCTCTGGAGCTGTGGAAGCCTGGAAATATACTGCACTTGGATAGCACCAAGTGAAAACAGTTCTGTTTCTCTGTGAATTAAACCACAGCCAGTTTGCTCAGATCACAAGTATCTCATTTATTTATATTTTCCCACAAAAGAACACCTCCTCAAGGCAGGTGTTTCTAACCATCAACCATGCCAGCTCAGCCTGCACTCGGTGAGTAAAGCAACATACTTTCTCCCTTCTGCATGCTGCTTTGTAACTCCAGCTCTGAAGTTCAGGCTCTTCATTGCGGTTGCACCTGGGCAACGCCAGTGACTTCACCAGACTTGCATAGAGCTGCAATAATTGACTGGAACTTAGTAAAAGATGTTCAGGGAAGAACAGAATCCAGGACCCCTCTCACTTGGCTTCCGAAGATCTTGCACAGCTAGCAACAGCAAAAAGCTGTAAAATTATATTTGTGATGACAAAATCCGGAATTTCATCTCTAAGAATGCCCAGGAAGCATCAAACAAGTAAATGTCATTTTTATAACTGTGCTTTTCTTAGTAGAAACAAAAGCTTTAATTTGTGTAAAAACTGTGCTGTGAAAATGAACATCTAGAATTGTGGTATCAAATACATCTCTTCTGTATTTGTCTAGTACTCAAAATACTGCATGTGTATTGCAGGCTCAGGACAAGGAATTGAAATGAGCTTCTGAAAAAAAGGGACCCTATGTTTTTACTTTGGGCATGACATAAGATAAAGGCAAGGAGAAAAGGATACTTTAGAGCTATTTTGAGGTTAAAAGAAGCTAAGAGCCAGAAGGCACCTGCAGTGCAGGCAGTTTTGGAAGACAGTAGATTCCAGGGTAGTGACAACAAAAGGAGGCACAATCAAAAGCACACTATCATTTCTGGGATGTTGCAGTGGCCTACGGTGGCCATTACAGCTAAGAAACTGTTTGGACAAGTTTGTGGGGCTGTTCCAGCCTGTTTAGGGACTGCTGGCACTCAGATTTCTGAGAAGAAAGACAAAACTGCTGCCACCCTGGGCACCTGCCAATGCTTGCACCTATCCCACTCTGAATCTGTCCATAGAAGTTCTATCTTCACACTCACACAGAGACTGGAAGAGCTTCTGGGTTAAGACCCACTAAAAGAGAGAACAGAAAAACAGAAAAGAGAGCTCTTCTCACTTAGAAAGCAGCAAGGGCATTTTAACAGTAAAGATGGCTCTGTTTCGTGAGCAATGTTCTGTTTCAGGCTTGCACATGGAAAATGAACTGCCAAGATTCATTTGGATCCAGCTGAAGGACTGAAAACATTTAATTAAAAATTTTTTGCTGTCTTTGAAACATGCAGAATAGCACAGACACTCCGATAGATTTCAGCGGAGCTTAATGGACACACTAAATCATTTGCAGAAGCAATGCAGAGTAGAGAGCTATGAGAAGTGTGTGCAAGGCTCAGTACTAGGACCATGGAAATTAACGGAATTTAAGGCTAAGCAAGGTTATTGTTAGCCATCCAGTCTTGGTTTCCTTTGTAAAAACAGAACTTCCTTGAGGTGATTTTTGCTGTAAGGCTAATAAATGTGTTTTAACTAACATTCTTTTTAGAGAAAACTCTAATCACAGCTCGAGCATTTCTGTGATGAATAGTCAGTCACAAACCTTATTAGGTCATTCCAATTGCTAATTATACTAGTTGTTGAAAATACATGGCTTATTTCCATGCTGAATTTGCCTATCTGTATCTTCCAGTCTTGGCATTTATCTGCAACTTTGTCAGTTAAGAGCATCTACTGGCAGTTTTCTTGTTTTGGCTGTAGGCTCTTACAGACTGTGATCAGGCCATCTCTTGAATTTTTTGCTAGCTTAGACCACTCAGAATGGGAAGAATCAGTCAAGTCCACAGCCGTGTCTCTTCCCCAGCAACGTGACTGGAAAAAATATTACCCACGGGCTACAGCCCTGACATGGGCCACTCACTTGGCCTTTCACATAACAAGGCTTACGAAAGCATGTGTGAGTAAAGAGAAAGCCCTTGAGACTCAAGATAGATACACACGTGCACATCCTTTCCTCAGGACCAGACATATGATGAGATGGTTACTGTATTAAGTGAGGGTCATACTTCCAGTCATGGAGCACAAGAAGAAAAGTAGAGCATAAGTAGAAAAGACTACGCTAGGATCTTCTCTGTCAACACTGCAGAGGCACTGGCAGAATGGAGGAAAGGATCCACTAATCCAAGTACTTTCTAGTCCTTATCAGTCTTAACACTGTATTCTGAACTTTCTCAAATCACAGATCCATACCATTTATCAAATTTATACACATATACATATTACACACATATAAAGTATACCTTGATAAAAAATAGCTCTGATTATTAAATTAGATATGAACTATAGTTCATAGATGAAATATATTATCAAAGATCTCCAAAGCATAGTCAATGTGGCCATTTGGCCAACTATGCCAGTACTGCTGGAACAAGGGTAAGCTGCAACATGCCAACTAGATATCTTACTGACTTTCCCTCTGTAGCAACAGCATTTATCTAGACTATATCATAGAATCGTTTAGGTTGGAAAAGACCATCAAGTCCAACAGTAAACCTAATGCTACCAAGCCCACCACTAAACTATGTCCCTAAGCACCACATCTACACATCTTTTAAATACCTCCAGGGATGGTGACTCAACCACTTCCCTGGGCAGCCTGTTCCAACACTTGACAACCCTTCCAGTGAAGAAATTTTTCCTAATATCCAATCTAAACTTCCTGTGGCACAACTTGAGGCCATTTCCTATTGTCTTATCTCTTGTTACTTCGGAAAAGAGACTGACACCCAACTCGTTATAACCTCCTTTCAAGTAGTTGTAGAAAGCGATAAGGTCTCCCCTGAGTCTCCTTTTCTCCAGACTAAACAACCCCAATTCATAAAATCATAGAATCATAGAGTTCAACTCAAACTAAGAATAGTTTGGGCTGGAAGGGACCTTTTAATGTCATCTAGTCCAACCCCCCTACAATGAGCAGTTCCCTCAGCTGCTCCTCATAATTACTTGTTCTCTAAGCTGTAAGGTATGTAGACAGGTAGCATCAGAAGATCTCAAAATCACATACACATGTGACAATGTTACTGAAAATTCTACCTTCATTTAAAGACAAATAATGAATGCTCCTTGCAGTAGTTTCAAGGAAGTATTTCAAGCTGCTTCGTTCACTTAGAATTAATGAAAAAAGGCTGGCGGTCTACCTCAAAGTCTACCAAGTCTGCTAGACTTGGTAAATTAATACACTGTAGTTTATTCAGAAATAAAAACACTTCCTTTCTCTGCTCTATTTAAAACTTATTTTGCCTTTGATACTCATCTTAATACATCTAGTGCATTGTAGCATATTGCAATCGTTGTTGTGTAACTGGCATTAAGGTGCTTAGTCTTTATATCACTGTTTAAAATCAACTTCTTGATATTTACATATGGTTCAAGTGAAAACTGGCAGCACTTCTTTTTTTACTATGACAGTTTAACATATGGCTTACAAGTATGAATTATTTATGTAAACTTGAAGCCATTCAGAACATTACCAGAAAAACACTATAATTTCCACAAACTATAGGGTTACATCTGTAGTCATAAATATTCATTGTTTATCAATGCTCTTTGTAGATGATTAATAAATCATAATGAGTGTGATCCTGAGGAGGCAAAGGGCCAGATGTAGAAATATGTTTAGACATCCGGTGGGACTTCCAAAGCAACTGACTGACAGTGGTACACAGGTCTGTCTTAGTAGAGAAGGTGGTAGTTGAATGCCATAATTGCTGGCATGAAGGGATATCCTGTCACCTGCTCAAACTTTTTTTTTTTTAGTGTAACTCCTGAAGTTTCTCAAAGAAGGTAATGAAATGCTGCACATGGCTTTAAAATATAATTATATAAACATAGTCATGCATAAGCAAGACAGATTCTGAGCCAGGCATGTGCCTACTTTAATTTGCCTGATTAGATCTATTTAATACGCTTTGATATTTACTAGAGACAGACCTATCAGGCACATTAAACAAAGGGAGAACAAGGTGAGTTTCAAAGACTGGTTTTAGAAAAAAAAAATCAGTTATCAGCAATACTCACTACCTTACATTGCCCTGTAGTTAATTGGATTTGTAACCCCTTTGTACCTTAAATCCAGAGCACCATTACTCTAATACTCAATCTGGTTTCACATTTTCTTGTGTAAACTGTGAACATCTGATGGAGAAGTTAATGGAATAATAAATGCTGCACATTTTAAAACAATGTATCCAGTGATATTTTTCAGAAAAAAAAAAAGACTTTTTACTGGTTCCCATAATTCAGTGCCCTTTTAATATTGGCAGTGATTTTAAAATTTTCTCTCTGTAAATTATTTTAAGTATAGGACTATCTTTTCTGTGTAAATCCTTATGAAAGGTGTTAGTTACATGAGCAAATACCCTACTTCTTGCAGTATCTCTCCCTAGAATAAAAAAAGGTTCAAAATTATGTTATCTTTTGTAACTTTGAGTCTATTTGCCTCAGACAGATAACAGTTTACCTAAAATTTATCTGTAAAATCACTCATTCAGTCACCATTATACACTTTAATACAAGCAGCTTGGGCCCAGTGGAACTAAGCCAGTTGGCAATTTTGCAATTTGCAAAGCTTGAATTACAATTCTTTATGTGGGAGTCTCTTAGCAACATTTAATAGTCTTGTTACTTCTCTAAACTACACGTATTAGTTCCCTTAATGTGAAGGGAACACAATTAAAAAATTTAACTGAGCATATGAATTCAGTTCTGGATGAGATGTATTTAGTGCTAGACTCTGAGGAAAGATGTCCTTTCTATGTTTCCTTGAAGCTTGTCTGGCCCAAATCTGGATGAGTGTCCTAGCTTGAAGAATCTAGGCTGAAATTCTTGCTCCTGTGAAATCAATTGCAAAATTGCCAGTGGCAACTGAAGCAGAATCTCACCCCAAGGCTTTGGCATTGCACACTTAAAACCAGATTCTCCACTGTCTTACACCATGTGCAGTCACACCTCACAGAAAGTAAGTGGGAGAAAAAGGCACGCAAAACATTATCATTTTCCTTTGGTTGCAATTTCAAATTTAGCTTACATAAACTGTGAGTGATCACACCAACAGCAGAAGAGAGTGCCATGGTGTAAATTTCAGTAACATTTTTAAGTCAGTAATCAAACATTTGAGAAGCAGGAAAAGAATTATGAGGGGATGTGGCTATGCTAGATTCTTTCCCCGACTCCAGAGCATTTATTACCAGCTGTAAAATGTTAATTAAATTTGTATTCTAACATTTGAATATAGTGTATAAATTGACGCTGGATTGCAGAACACAATCTATAAAGGCAAACTTTTGCCAATAATATACAGATGACATGCAGAGAAGAGTTCTGGGTAAACAGTCAACAAATGGAAGACTGGAAGGATGGGAAGAGGAACAAGAAAAAAAGCAGCCTTCGGCTCTCTCCACGTCTGCTCCAAAAAGGACACATTTCAGAGATACAGGAGTCCTGTCCGTGTGCTTTCTCCTGCTGAGCTGCTCTACCTGGCTGTTTAAAGCCAGGCAAAGAAATTTATTGCTGTACCATTTCTGCATTATCTCTTTAACCAATGCTAGATATGCATCACCATACCATTAGCACACAAAATGAACAAGGACTGGGAGGTGGGAAAAAGAGACACCAGATGTGTTACACAGACAGAAGCAGTACGACGGGAGCAGGTGCTCACAAAGCCTCTCTTCAGTACAGCAGGAGTAATTGTTACCGGCTTCCACTGCAGTCAGAGCAGAAAGAGCCACTGCCAGAGGGAAGAGTCAGAGAGTCCAACCTGGCTCTTGGTCTGAGCTGGTGTCTAGGAAGAATATTTCTTTTGTCTGATTATGGAGAAGGTCTATAATGAGTAGATATCCATAATCAACACCCCCGTATCTTCACACACACACAGACACACACACACAGCCTCCCCTTAAAACCTGATCTAAGAGAAAGTGTATAGAATAGTAAGAAGAGATGTCCATGAAATACCGGAAGGCAAAGACAGAAATCAGAGATTAATGGATTTGGAAGAGTAATGAGAGACATACATTATGGTACTATTAGCATTGTCTTTAGACTTTTGAAAGCTGTGATTTCAGGGAATTAGAAACATCAGTGTTTGTATCAAATTTCATTTTTCCAAAATATAAATTCAATTATAAATTCAGTTTTGTAAATTATAAGTATTTTTGATATTTTAAAATTGGCAGTCACTTCTCATAAAGTACAATAATACCCAGTGCTCCCAAAGATGCAGTTTCAAACCACCAAATCACAATGCCTGGTCACTTGATTTTTTGGTGGTTTGGTTGTGTTTTTTTGCAAAACAAGGGGGTAGACATAGTAGACCAATGTTGACTGACAAGCACATAGAATCATAGAATCATAAAATCATTGAGGTTCGAAAAGACCTCTGAGATCTTCAAGTCCAACCATCAACCCAGCACCACCATGCCCACTAAACCATGTCCCAAAGTGCCATATCTACATGTTTTTTGAACACTTCCAGTGATGGTGACTTCACCATCTCCCTGGGCAGCATGTTCCAATGCTTGACCACTCTTTCAGTAAAGAAATTTTTCCTAATATCCAATCTAAGCCTCCCCTGGCGCAACTTGAGGTAATTTCCTCTCATCCTATCCCTAGTTACTTGGGAGAAGAGACCAGCTCCCACCTCACTACAACCCCCTTTCAGGTAGTTATAGAGAGCAATAAGGTCTCCCCTCAGCTTCCTCTTCTCCAGACTGAACAAGCCCAATTCCCTCATAAGACTTGTTCTCCAGACCCCTCACCAGCTTTGTTGCCCTTCTCTGGACACGCTCCAGCACCTCAATGTCTTTCTTGTAGTATACAAGTACACCTGAACACAGTATTCGAGGTGCGGCCTCA